>NW_015115019.1:33002-67210 GCF_001443285.1 Poecilia latipinna
TCTTAAAATGTCTCCACAAACTGTCACTATTGTTTCTACATTGTCATCCATGTTTGGTTATTCTAAATTCCCGTTTGCGATGTTGGGGTTTTACTGGATTATCCTCTGGACTCGGTTCGTGTTGCTCCTGCCTTGAGGCTGAACACGAACCGATCGAACCTGTTGGACCTTTATCAGCTCTGTGGTCACAGAGGTTTGAAGAATCGGCCTACAATCCTTAAATCTTCCCGTCTAAACCAGACTTAAGACTCACAAGCTCTACTCATCTCTCGACCACTGCCCTTACGCTATCTGACTCTGGTCGCTATGGTAACGTTTACATATCCCTTCAAAATAAGATACAAATGTGCCACAAAAACGAGCATTTTACTTTCGTGAACATTTTAACTCACGAAAATGACTAACAGAGCCCTGAGCTTGTTTCTCTGCAACGAGACGGTCCCATCAGGGAGTGATGGAGACAATGACACCCGAAGTGTTGCTTATATCCTCAGCCTGCTTGGTCTCTATGTGGCGAAGCAGCTTGAAGCTTCATTGAGAATCTGGTTAAAGGATTTTCAAAATAAAAGATCCTCCAGACTCAATACATAAAACGGAAATATTTATTTATTTCTTGCGCGGCCCGGTACCAATTGGGGGTTGGGGACCACTGCTGTAGTGAATTTGAAAATGCAACTTGAGGTATTTTGAGTAAAACATGTTAATAAAAATATGTTTTATTTATATATATATACACCGATCTGTACAAAACTCAACTGACAGACAGTAATGTGTACAAACAGAAAACAATTACTGTCTGTTATTGATGATAAGGACGTATTTAAAAGCCGTTAAATCCTTGGTGTTTCCATACAAAACCTTTCCATTCTGGCTTAAATGTTTGCTTTGGCTTCCACCTTTGAATACCTGCATTGTTCACCTCATGACATCATATTTAAACAGGCTTCAGGCCAACAAAGCCTGAATGGACAGTTTCTTAAATGCAACCAGAAAATAACTCCATCTTTCATAAACAAGCAGCCCTTTGTTGACCTCAGCAGGCCTTGTGGCCAGTTAGACCAACCGGAAGGAGGAGGAATCCAAGCAGAGCTCTGAGTTTCAGTGTTTGGCTTTTTAATGACCGACAGGCGGCGAGCGAACCGACCTGAGAGCGTGGATACAGTAGACGCAGCGCGGCATGTTCTTTCGGTCGTATATGTCTGTGGTTTCTGGGTAGAAGATCTGAAACAAAAGCAGTGAGGTAAGAAAATCAGCATCATGTTGGAGCATGTGTGCAGAAGATGAGCTCATGGTGAGAATTACACAATGTTCATGATCATTTACACACCCAGTGGCAAAACTCACTGCTTTGGAGTCAAAAACCTCCTTTATACTGGACACGGGAACCAATAGCCCCAATTTTCCTCTATGTCACCAATCAGAGTCATTCTCGTGATGTTAGCTATTGATTTCCACATTTTTGGGAGCAAAGATCAGCATTTAAAATTCCTTTGAAAGAGTTGTGCTCACCTTTGGCAGTCCCTTTTCTGCCATGGCGTTGAGCCACTGGATGACGTTGTCTGTGTGTCTGAAATGGAGGCCGGTCGCCTGCAGCAGAGAAACACAGAATCAGAACTGAAGAAAACACCATTTCTGTCTTTTGAAAAGCTACTGTTACATTTTGGCGGTGCGAACTGTAAGAGGAAACCTTATTCATCTAAACGCGTGTCACATGAAAATGAGTGTGTGTGCTACAGCGTCTGGTAAAAGAGTTTATACTGTGAATCTTTTACACATTTCGTCTTGTTGCACGTTTACAGAAATCTGTGCATTTCACTGGATTTTATGCTGCAGTCCAACATCAAGAAAATTGAGGCGAAAAATGTGGATTCCATCAATTAAGTGATTTATTATGCTTCTTTTAAACTCTAAATCTAAATAAGCTGCTGGCCCCGCCGCCCACCTCAAACCCGCATGAAAACGGCTGCAAACAGAAGTGAAATTATACAACCGCACATCTTTGAAAAGCAAAAGTGGAGCCTCCTGTACAACCTACAAGAATGCAGCAAGTGGTTTCTGGATGGTAAGTGAACAACAAAACATTTGTCTTTTCCAGCAGCCATTGTACAGCGCATACAGTTTGGGTTGCTAGACAACAGGTGGAGCTCTGCTGGGGTTGCTAGGTAACCTGACCAAAAAACATTAACTTATTACCAAAAATAGCTCGGTGTTCTTTGGGGGTTCTTAAAGCACTCGGGCTGTTTCAGTAGTAGAAACCCAAAAGGAAATGTAAAAATTTGTGTAATCATGTGAATTAAACATATAATAACAGATTAATCTCTTCCTGCTGTTGGCTGCTGCCACTGTTGGGCAAATATTGATGTCAAACTTGTTTACTGAAAATGTTGTGTTTTTCAAATGACATTCCTTTCAAATAATTAAAATATGCCACATTTAAATACCATTCTGCACCTCATAATCCAAATATTTATTTTCTGTTTTCTACTCCTGTCAGGTTAAAACCAACAGTCATAAAACTTGATGTAAGCTAATTATGCTAATGATAGCAGGTATGTTACACACAGAGCAGCTCAGGAGCGATAAAGCCTCTGGTGTTGACATGTTGGTGTGGGGGCCCCAAATGATAACATAACTAGGGCCCCAAAAAGGTTTTATCCGGCCCTGTCTGTCATTTTTATCTTTTGGATGAAAAACTGATTATGATGGGAGTTTCAGTCAAAATGACAAACAAGAGAAAAGTCCAGCTCAACCTGTGGGTGATGTGAAGAGTTTGTAAGTCAGACCAGAGTGACTTTTCTTTCAACAGATGATCACTCTTCCACATTTAATACCCTAAACTAACCTTTACTAATTTACCCTCTGAACCTTTTTACTGTATTTTATTGAACGTAAAAAAAATAAAGGAAAATCTGAATTAGTCTCAGTGGAAAACATCTAAAATCTTCTGACCTTGTAGCGCGTCTGCTCACGATCGTAGATCTTCTTGAGGGAAACCGTCTGCGGGGCAAAGAAGTTGCCCAGTTTGGCCAGATAGACGCCATTTCTCAGCCCCTCCTCCAGCTCCGTTGTCGGGGGCAACTCCTCGTCCAGACAGGCCTCCATCCATCTGCGGAGGAGAGAGGAGGCAAGCATGAAGCCAAGCAGCAACTTCCTCCGCAATGGCGGGAACGGATCTTAAACCAAGGCTGATTCTGCACAAACATGTAGGGCTTTAACAATTAATCAGATTAATCGTGAATAATCAATTAGTAATCATAAACTAATTTATTAATTGATTAATCATTAATCGGAGTATACAGTCAGAAAAAGGCCATTTGTTGATTTGTTGTTAACTGAAACAAAAATTTACAAAAAACAGAAATTTACATTGAAGATAAAATAAAAAACTAAAATGTCTCCTCGTGGCGTTTCTGTAAAATTTCTCTTGTTAAGCACCTTTTGCCATCCATGTAGAAATTGGCTAAACTAAAAATAAAAACATCAGCTCTACGCTGTCGAGCAGAAAAGGCTGAACTTTTCACAGACTGATGTTTGAAGGATTTTTTGTATCTTTAGTTACTATATTTTAGGCAATAAAATGTTAGTTTTCTTATTTAAAAAATTAATTTAATAATTTCTTTATATTCATTTTTATGTAAGTTTTTTATTACATAACAAAGGCTTGTGGTAAAATGAAAAATCTGCAGGATGTGGCATTTATTTGATCTGCTTAATCGATTAATCATCAGAATAATTGATTACTAAAAACATGCAGCATGAAGTCTGTAAAACAGCGAATCTGAGACTCAAAGTGATGTTCTGCACATTCTGTCTGATGACTAATTAGTTATTTTTTATTTATTATTACAGCTCCGTGCCTGCAGCACTCAGTCAGCGCTCCCAGCATCCCTCAGGAGTGACATTTCATTTCTTCTAGGTCATGTTATGAAATCACATTCCTGCTGAGTCAGCGCTGGGCCATGGTTGAGACGCGCTGCGCTCCCTCACTGGGAAGACTGGATTCAAACACCAGCAGCAGCATCTGGCTCAGTTACACCACTTTGATAAAGACAGTTAGGATGTTTACTTTGAGAGTTTGAACATAAGTTATCTTTTCATCTCAGATGTTGTGGTTCTCATGTAAAACTCTGCGCTCACTCAGAAACCTTGCTGCTTACCAATATGCTCCTCTCTAAAAACTATGCACAAACATTTCTCTCCTGTATCATTTCTACCTATGAAGGTAAAAGCCAGAACCAAATGACATCAGGTCGGTTCTTCCACCCAGTTCTTGTTGCATTTTCTGTGCAGAATTTATTTCCTGCACAATATCTGAGATATATAAAGTTTAATTACTGCAGGAGAAAAGACTTGAGACTTCTTTGGATTTTCCATTTCACACTGCAAAAACAAAATCTTACCAAATATCTTTATCTAGTTTCTAGTGCAAATACCTCAGTACACTTGCAATAAGACAAAACTGAATTAAGTAACTTTTTAGCAAGATTCAGAATTTATTTTAAGTCAATCATTGCTTAATTTTACTTGTAATACAGGAGAAATATCCACCAGTGCAACTAGAACTTTTTCATCAATTTTAAGGAACTACTGACCTAAAACAAGTTCCCATATCTTGCTGGAAAGTTACTTGTATGCTATTTTTGTCTTGTTTTAAGAAAACCAACTAATTTCACTAGAAACTAGACCAGAAATACTTGGTAACATGTTGTGGTTTTGTAGTTTAGCTTTATTTTTCGTCTCTCACAGGAAAACTAGAAAAGATTGGAGTTTCAGCCAATAGAATGACGGCGTGTCGCTGCAACATTACGGTACGCTAGTTTTACTAAAAGTGTTCACAATAGGCGGTTCGGACGAGACAATTCAACTAACTGTCGACAGAAACATGTTGGAAAAATATTTTCTTCTTCTAAAGGAGTGCATTTAAAACATGCATTTAAGACATGCAGCAGTGGAAATGCGTCCCGGATGTACGGAGCGTCACGCTCGCTTTTATTGACGTTTGTTTAGGTTTAGTTGAAGAATCAGATTTTATGTTGACATTGTCCACGACTTTAGCAAAATTCCATACTTATATATCGTGTTATACAACAGAGTCTTCAGTCAGAGGCCTGTTCTGAACCACTGTATTACAGACTGCTACAGGAGATCCTTCCTGCTCACAGCCATTAGTATCTACAATAACTAACTGGAGGAAGTTGGATAATACAAATACTGAGTTAATTATGTATTTTTTAATTTCAAATCCTGTTTGAAATTAAAACAATTGTTTCCCAAAATGATTAAAATGCAAATAATGATTAAGATATAAAAAAATTGCAATAAAATATATTTTTATCATCATAATAAATAATAAAATTACAATTGCACATAATAGAATTTTTTTATTATAAATAAATAAATAAAAAATACAATCTCCATTTACACACAATAGATTTTTACAATTTGATCCAAAACCTCAGCTCTCACTGGGAAGCTGCATTTCCATGAGGAATTCCCAGTGCCAGAGCAGATTCAGTGAAGTCCCATTAAAAAAAAGAAAGAAAGAAGAACAGCCTCTCCTTTAATCTGCTGAGAAAACACTCCCACTCCCCTGCAGCAGCAGCAGCAGGGTTACCTGTGTCCTGGGAAGGATTAAGAGATTCCTCTGCTCCTGCATGCACACACACGCATCTCTGTTGCAAGAGCTGCAAGAACAAAGAGGGGCTTCTGAAGGTTTTACTCATTAGCCTCATCTCAGGTACAGTTTTAAACAAAAAGCACATTTAAATAAAAACCACACCCCAAACAACTCTGAGCTGCTTTTAATCTGCCTCCATCAGGACAGGAAGGTCCCAGAGCCACTGGACTGTTTAACTGCCAACTAGGACTTAAGCGATTAATCGGATTAATCAATTATTGACGTAATTGTCAAGTAATTGATTAATCGTTAACTGGAGTAGGCCATTTGCTGAGAGAACACACTCAAAGCAGTAATTGAGCATAAACTATACAAAAACATAAACATTTAGCATTTAAGGTAAAGAAGTCGCTTTTAGCTTTGTTTAAAAATCTGTAAAAATATGAATCTCCTAAAACACATTTATCTGCCATGCTAACTTTCATTTGCATTCATTACAGGCTGTGCTGTCAGGAGGCAGATGCACCATTTGGAGTGGTGATTGACAGCGCTAAGACCCGCCTCCTGGCTCTGATTGGTTGTTTCCTGTTGGCACTAAGAGAAAGCAGAGGGGATCATTTTTTCCCACAGATTATCGTCTCGTGTTGTACTGCCACAACACAGAGGTTGTTCCAACAAATATATTAAAATATTTACATACTGCAGCTGAACAAACTGTGTCTTATTTTCAATGTGGAGCCTCAATTTCAGAGAGTTTCCCAACACTTGGGTTTTCCTGAAGTCTCTTGGTCTGCAGACAAATGTAAGGGCGGGCGGCTAACACCAGCTGAAACAACTTCCCTCTCAGGAAGTCGTGACATGGGGGCTTTTAGACAGGCCTGCCATTGAGGCCGGGGCGACCGGGCCGGGGCGCGGGGCCGGGGCCCTTCTCTCAGGAACAAGCCCCCACTTTCACTCTCTGCTGGCGCAGAGAAAGGCTCCATAAAGACTCCTAAGTAATGACTCTCTTTATCAAAGCTACACACTCCTTCCAGCCCAGCACAAACACAGTCACACCCTCCACTTAACCAGTAAGATCTGCAGCTCTGAATGGGATTTCAGGATGCCTTTCTGAAAACGACTCAGGAAACAAATGTACAGTTGTGTTGTGGACTCCAGGCATGTCTGCAATTCAAAATACAGCCACAGATATGAAGACAACGACTGGAATCCTAATAATCACTCAAAACATGAAGGTGTAGCTGTCTAAAGGTTACAGCTCCAACTCATTCCACACATTTTAAAGCTGTGATAAGATTTACAAAGAAAGATGAGCCTTATCTCTGACGCAATCAGAAAGTTGAAGGTATTTCTGAACTTAACTTAATAATATATGGCCATGAAAACGTACAATTAGATTGAAATTAAAATAAATAAAATAAAATATTCTGGAAATAATTGTGAAATAAACAGATGCCTTTCTGTGAATCCTAGAAGAAAATAGCGTGCACACATTGCAGCATAAGGGAAATGTAGAACATGCATCCAGATTGCTGCTAGGAAGCTGAAGTCAACCCAGAGGTCAGAGGTCAATCTCATAGGAAGAGGTCTTCTGCTGACCATCATCTCCACAGGAAGACGCCCTGACTTCAGGAAACGCTGTGGCCAAGTCCAAAATGTTCCTGCAGGATGTTACAAAACTCTTCATTCAGGCACAAAACAAATTAAAACAAAAATAAAATAAATTTCCTCCACAAAGATGAGAAACGTTGAACTTTTTGTGTCCTGAGTTTCAGTCAGAGCAGTTTTCTGCTTCAGTCGCTGTTTAATAGAGAGCAGATAATTATGGCCCAGCTAACAGACCACAATCCGTTTCTGTGTGACTGCAAAGTATTGTTGTCCTGCTACAGGGAGCGGCCCAAAAGCTTTGACTCACTGATTAAAATGAAAAAACGGGCCAGTCAAGTCTACACCACGCTTCAATAAGCAGTAAAAAAGACAAGATCTTGTATCCTTTTCTTAAAGATGAACTGGGATATTTATAGATATGATGCAAAAGGTTTTGGGAAAAAAGACTGTCAACGTGTAGGAAACATTTTGAAACTGTTGCACCTGAAAACATCTGCTTATTCACAGAAACTCATGCTTCCAGTAAAAACCAGAAAAACATTCAAGATAATATTCAGCACTGATATTTCTACACAATGTTTCTCACAGGATGGAGATTTATTTGCAGCACATTTACTGTTCAACAAAATAAGTTGATATAGAAGAATTAGAAACAAATCAAATCTGTATCACATTTTCTCAACTCTAAACTACATGAGCTTTGCTAAACTGTTGACAATAGATGTCAAAATAACAGGAAGCCAAGTCTAAAGGTCGGTCATGGATCAGATAAAATCATCATTAGAAGAACAAACTCCAACTAACTGACAGTAAAAACAGATCAGCTTACATTCACATTAAAGCTTTGAAGCCAATTTAAAATACTTTGAATTATGGGAGATTTTAAAAAAGCAGTGTTAAGTAAAAACATGACAGTCTCATGACAACACTCTTCAGTCAGAGGCCTCTTCAGAGTCGTTGCAGGACTGACTGCTACTGCATCACCATGCATCAGTCTCTGAAGACATTTTGATGATATGAGCTAAGGCCGCCATTTTTTCATAGACTGATAATAAAAACCCAACAGTTTTAGGTGCAGAGAAGGTTTTATCTTAATGCATCTGCATTACAGGACTTTTTCAACAGTTTGCCAACTAAGTGCCTCAAACCGTTTCTTCTAAACAAATGCAAAGCAGCGTTGCTTCAAGCTGGGAAACCCCCCCGATTTACATGCAAATACGAACACACGCATCACAGAGGCAAACACACAATAACTCTGGACAAACAGATAAATCTTTACTGCATGTTGAATAAAGAAAGGCGTTAGTGCGATCACTGAATAGCTAGAAAAGCTAATTACATGAGGCGGTGCAGACATCATTCTCCTGCTTCTTTCACTTCTTTCTACCTTTAATTTCAACCCAGATTAAACCGACTGACTTCACCAAAGCCTGACTAAAACAGTGGGAGAAAAGTGAAAGAATGAGAGCCAAGTTGTCCATTACATGCTTTACTGGAACACTGGAATCTGACCTTATTCTGTCCGCCGAGCCTCAGCAGCAGCTGGACTCGCTGCAGCCTCTCACGGCTCGGTTTAAAGTCCTAACGATGGAGCGCCAACTGGAAAAACCAAGACAAGGTCTCTGCACATTCACACATTGCCAAAATGAAACCTGAGACCTTTTCCAGCTGTTTTCATGGCCTACATTAACAGAGAATGGCTCAAAACGTGAAAATATTAGTCATTTTTAGCTTCCGCATTCAGTTTGTTCCCCAAACAAACATCCTGGAAATTCAAAATAAAGATTAAAATCAGCTCCTGCTTAGATTGGGTGAAAGGCTTTTATTCTGAAAAACTGCTGTACCCCTGCAGCTTTTAGCCTCTATTAGTGCAGCCATTGCAGTTTATAGCAAAATGTAATCAAAGAAAACAGAAACATTATTAATAAAAAAACAAAAATTTAGTTTCATTGATAGAAAAAAATGTTATAAGACTTTATTTCTCTGTAAAAATCTCACCCTTAATGCAAGATTTTTAAATTATGGGGCCAAACAAAAATATCCGTTTATCCGTTTCCCACCATCAGCACATTTAGCAGCACGTACATGATGTTGATTGGCAGCGCCAACACCCTCCTCTTGGCTCTGATTGGCTTTTTTTTTTACCAGAATCGGTGAATTTTGTCTCATTTGTCTCCTAACATGCAGTTTTAATAAAAATGGGAAGAAATATTTTTGTAAAAGTTTCATAAAGGATTCACATGAAAACATTTTTAACCTTCTCCAAAGTGAAGGAACCCTCACAGATGAAAAGCAGCAGGAAACCTGGAGAGGTAAAAGGTCCAAACAAAGCCCGACTGCTGCTGCCCTGAAAGGTAAATGGTCTCATGTTTCACCGGCGGCCAGGTGAGATCCAGGTGAGAGGCGGGAGGCACGTCTCCTGATCCGTCTCCTTTCATTTCCTTTTGTCCTCCCTCTCTCCGTCCCGCTCACCGCCGGCCCGGCTGACTCACACATGTTTTCCCGGAGGCGTCCCCATTTCCACGGAAACAACCTTTACAAAGGATTGCACAAAAACCACTAAGAGCAGCGTTTAACAGCAAACAAGCTCGTTTACGAGGCAGATTAGCAGGCAGACAAAGGTCAAGGTCACATGAACTGAGACAAACACGAGGGAGTTTTAAAAGTTTCAACAAAGCGGTTTTCTTTTTTACGTTGTTTGAAAAACTCTTGTAGCAAAACAATAAACTGAAAAAACTTGAGAAGGTTGACAGATTTTTCCTCTTTTTCAAGTTGAAAAAAGTTCTAATCTGGATTGGAGTCACTGGGAGAAACCAGATTAAGAATATTTTATTTCATGTGGATCTAGTTTTAGATTTAAACAGTTCCAGGATTGGAAACGGCTCTTTGCCCGGGGTGCCTGTGTGTCTGGGGGCAGCATAAGCACTGCTGTTTTTTATCTGCTAAAGCCATTATCGGATCCGAGATTCCAGTTCAGTGATAAATTAAAGTGATATTTCACCATTTTTGAGGAATATTAACTGTAATGACTTGGACTGATCAAACTGCACTAGAGCAGACTAACACACAATCTGATAATTGGAAAATTTCTGACAAAAAAACGGACTCTGCAAAAATATGCACCGATAGCGACGCCTGAAACATTAAATGGTCAAGTTCTGTTTGAAAACAGCTAATCTGGATTAAAAGAGATTAGCAAAGCAAACATACAATTAAAGTTACATCAGAAAAATGAACAATCTGCTCAATAAATGGTCTGTTTTTTTCAGTGTGTTTCAATTTAAATGTGCAAATCTTTCTTCTCATCTTGAGCCTTTGAGGCTCTGAAAAATTTTTACACTAAAATGTGTTGTTACAGTTAAACCAGTAATTAATCAATCAATCAATCACATGACAAGATCATTTGCATAATTTCTTTTTCTCTCTTTCTACCAAAAACTGGCTGATAAAAGTTTTCAGTCTGGTGCTTCTTTAGCCTTTTTTGAAGGATAATTTTGTTTACAGAGACTTCAGAATTGATTTTATTTATTTTGTATATTTAAAACGTCTTCCAGTTCCAGTATTAAATGCTCACTAGAATTTAAAGTTTACTGATTTTAGAGGATGTCTTTTTGTGTTGCAGTTCTTGAAAAAGTTCTGAAAACAACCATAATGATATTAATTGCAATAAGTTCATATTGAAGAGAGAAAAACAAGATTAAAAAGTTTCAGGATTTTTGCTCAGTTCAGACGGACGGGGTCAGAGGTCAGATGTTATCGCCCTCTGAAGGTTTTCGACACGTCAGTCTTGAGCCATTGTTCCCCATCGCACCAACACAATGTCAGCTTACATAATCAGCGGCTGCAACATGTTTGAGACTTTTTCAAAAACAGGAAATTACAGGCAAACAGCCAGAGCTTCAGGAGGAAGTGGGCTGGTCAGGCGGCGAACAGAAAAACTCTGGTTTCCAAAATAAAAGCCTCCATTTAGAGGCGGATTCACTTCAAACCCTCTTATCTGTGTTTTCTGAGAGGATGAGTGTCATAATAAACACTTCGACATACATGATGGATTAAAGATTAAACATTTAGAGATGAATCATCTGTTTATGCAGAAAGTCTTTCCAGAACAACACAGACAGACCGATTTGATTAAAGTGGAGAAAACTGATTTTTACAGGACTGGGCTTACAAATCAAGATTTTTAAACCAGATCCAGTTTAAGTCCATTTCTTTTCTACAAAAAGACATTTCAAATGACAAAGTATTTCCAAAATGTGGCTTCTACTTCAGTCATCCCTTCTGCTAGTTATGCTACGGAAAATTACCATAAAAATTACAGTATTTTATTCTCTTTAAGAGAATTAAGATGCAATTTTACCAGAAGATAATAAAAAAAAAACTTAAATAAAAGTGTTTTTATTTCAATCACTCTGTTGATTTTAAAACAGGAAAATATAACAAGAAATCTTCCTTCTTATCTCAAATCATTAAAAATGTGCTCTTGCATTATATTACTCAAAAATTGTTTCAACACAACAATATTATCGTTTTATCGCAGTAACTTCTGGACAATTTATCGTCCAGCAGCTTTTGTTATCATGACAGGCCTAATTATAGTTATGATTACAATCATTTCTTCCTCCAGATGGTAAAAAGAAGATTAAATAACATTTTAAAAAATATTTAAACTGTAACTGCATCACTGACAGCTGCTGATGTTTTCACAGCGTAACGTCACCATCAGGACATTCATGACATTCACTCAGCTGTTTCAGTTTCAGTGTAAATTCTTCTCATTATTCAGCTCATGTTAAACATCCCAACAAGAAAAGGGAATATTTGTAAAAGGATGTAAATGTTAGCATAAAAGCAGGTTGTGGCCCTGATGCAGAACCAGAATGAACAGCAACAATAACAAACTTAATATTTCAGCATCTAATTACACAACTGGCTTCTTCCTACAGAAAGGCAAAAGTTAGAAATATTACCTTCCTGTTATAAACATAGAAAAGAAAAACGTGTTTTTGTAACCAAGTGATATTTATACTGCAGTTGGGCCATCAGCTGATATTGACATTTGATAATATTATACATATTTTCCTGTCTTTGACATAATAAAAAAATAAACATCAAGCTGGAAATGAACACTTTTCATTTCTTTATTATTACTATTTTACTCATGGGACCAATACGTAAGCCTGTTAATACATTTTTACACACTGTGAAATTTATTAATGCATCCAAAAAACAAAAAACTATGAAAAGTAAGTACACCCCTGCTGCTTCTGGATGATTCATTTACAGTGAGGAAGGTAAAACTTTAGCATTTTAATGTCGTCATCATGACTTTAATAAACTCTCTGCTCTGGAACAATAAAGCTAAAATATGTAACGACCCGTCAGAATAAAAGCTTAAGGTCAACGTGGAAAGTTCATGTCAGGAGAGTAAATTTAGACTCAGTTAAATTTAGTCCCACACAGTTTTACAACAATAAGCAGAGATGGAACAGGAAATGACGTCAGAAACGCTCAAACCAATTTACAGCAAAAGCCGGAGAGAAATGAGGGTCACATTTAAAATTTAGTTTAATCAAGTCAGATACTAAATATAGAAAAATCAAAAACATCTGATTTTATGAATTATGACTTTAAATTGCTTCATATAAGTGCAGCAAACAAAAGGCTTTGTGTTGCATTTAAGGCTCATCTTATAATTTATTAGATACTAAGATATTTATCTCATAAATTTAACTTTTAATCTTTGTTATTATATTCATCGGCATGTCATGATAAATTTTGGCGGACGATAAACTGTCTGGCAGTTTTTGCGATAAACAATAATATCGTTGTTTTGACACCATTTTCAAGTAATATAATGATAATGACATAGCAATAATGATCATTGACAAAGATCAATAAACTTTCTAATAAACACTGGAGCTGGAAGACATTTTAAATATTCAAAAATAAACAACAAATAAAGTGAATTATGAATCTCCGTAAACAAAATTATACTTAAAAAAAAGCGTTGAGACAGGATTTGGTTTAATTTAAGGGAAATCTCACACCTTAAACTTTGAATCAAGCTGCTTGATTATTCTAAATAAGTAACATTTTATGTATTTTTGTCAAACTTTTCCTTTTTAAGTTAAACTTTCTTCCTTTACTTCAGTGCTCTGAATGCTTCCTTGCTGAATCAGCAGTTTTCCTTTTATTCTGTTTGCTGAAGCTCAAATTTCAGACTCGGCTGACTTGGAAAGATAAACATATTTTGCCAAACTTGTTGAATTACCATCTTTAAAACCAATTTGTTTCAATCCTAGTTTCTCCTTTCAAACGGCAGATTTCTTTTCTTCTTTCCATCAAATGTAACTGGACTTAACTGCACATTCTGACAGTTTGCTTAAAATGATTGAAAAGTTTCAGGTCAGTTACGTGAGAAAAACTTCTCTAAACTTATTTTCATATCTTTTAATAGAAGAAGTTGCATATTTTACTCTCTTTGCCGCTCTGAAGCTGTTGCATGCCGAGTTATTTTGTTAGTGGTGGATGAGATAGCAAAAAAATAACAAACATTGATGATCTAATCTTCTGTAAATGCAGAGGCAGAGCTGGATCAACTACAACCAGAAGAGAATAACTAAAAGCAGCAGCACAGGATGTCCAGAAATAACCGACTATAAGCTCACATGGAAATATAAATCTGCACCAAAAAACCTGAAAACATCCGTTACACATCTTCACAAAAACCCCACAACCTCTGTTTATTTTTATATAGTCACATGTTCTTGTTTTTTAGCCCAAATGTGACTTCTGGTCATCAGTTATTACAATTACAGCCTTAAAAACAGCCGGAAACAGGAGGAAATAATGTAAAGTTGCTTTGGTGAAAACGATGGAGCGGGACGGCTGTTGGCATCATCCACAGATCGATAAACATGAGATTTCTGAAAACCTGTACAACTGCATTCCCAGGAAGACTGGGCGTGTGAGGAAAAAAAGAAAGCAATAGTAAAGAACATTTATATTTAGACCTTCAGCTGGAAAGGCATCCAAAACGACTGGCCGGTTCCAGTAGTGAGAAAATCTTTGCTTTCATGTTAGATTAAAATCTACTGAAATGAAAAGTGTACGAGGTGAACAGGTTCAGAAACGATTAGAGTCCCGAAGGCGTGTTGAAAGAGTTTCACTGCAGTTATGACAATCATGAAACTGCTTGGAAGAATAAGAAGGATTTTGGATCTCCATAGTCAGCATTAATGGCCTCAGTTAAAAACCATAAAGTTATCAGAATTACAAGCAATGAAAAAGGAAGTTTGACTAATTTTCTTGCTCACAGCATCAATATTTGGGGAATGTTACAATACAGAAAAAAGTACAGATTTAATACTGACTGGGGAAATACGCTTTATGTCAATAGTGTTTTACACTAAAAAAAACAGATTTTGTATCCATTTATCCAAGTAGAAGTGATGCAGATCATCACTAATGAGGGATCTGTACTGATTTTTTATTTTTTTAAACTTAAAGTTAAAACATCATTCAAAAATCTGAAGTCTCCCAAAACCAATCCCAAAATACAATATGGCTGCCGCAGGTACCATACTGCAAAACACACAAAATCCAACCAAGTATTTTTGATCTTTTTCTATTGCAAATATTTTGAAATAAGAAAAAAAAACACTTGAAAGCAACTTTTCAGGAAGAAATAAGACAATAATTCATTAATATTGAGAAAAAAGTTTGAGTTATAAGTACAATCTGGCAATAGACCTGAAACTTTTTCATTTCTGTTAAGGAATTATTGTTTTATATCTCACTTAAAAGTTACTTTTAAGTTAGTTTTATCTTATTTGCACTAGAAAATAGAGCAAAAATAATACACAGCTCCAGTAATCCAAATATTCATATGACTGTAAAAACAAGAGCTGACATGTTTAGTCATAATTAGATTTTAAATGTGTTAAATTTGGATCCATTATCTGCAGAATCTTTCCTTTAAGCACCTAATCGACCCCAGCAGCTCTCAGTTTTGTTTCTCATTTGAAAAGTCAACAGACATGAAAATATCAGCGATCATTTAAATAAAGGTGTGATAATGGCCGCCCAAAGTGACTCGAGCCTCACTCCGTTTCTGTTCGCAGGGAGGCAATATGAAAATAAGAACGATAACACAGTTTGCATCTGTGAGCTGCGGCGAGCGACCCGATCCATGACGATCCTCCGACAGTCTGAACGAGCTGCAGGGCATTCCTGCAGGCGCGGCTCCCGCCCGTCACATGCATTCCCATCATTCCACTCACATCAACACACCGTCTCACCACATGGGTCTGAGAAACACCTGACGGAAAACCACGGCACTCAGGGGGACGAAAACAAACCGAATGGGCTTCAATAAAACACACAAAACCTGCAATTTGACCGACAAGCAGAACATGGACATTTTGATTCCTCTCATCAAAACCTGCTTCAGGTATCAAACTGCAAAAAAAACTAAATCTTACCAAGTATTTCTGGTCTAGTTTCTAATGTAAATAACTTGGCACACCTGAAATAAGACAAAAAATAACTTGAAAGTAACTTTACAGCAAGAAGCAGGACAATAACTCCTAAATGTTGATGAAAAAGTTCACCAAAAAAGTACATTTCACCAACATTAAGAAATGAATTACTTAAAACAAGCATCAACATCTTCATGACAAGTTACTTGTTAGTTTTATCTTAATAAAATATTTGCATCAAAACTAGACAAAAAATTCTCTATTTGCATATTTATTTGCAAAACCACAAAATCTAGTCAAGTTTTTTTGTTGTTTTTTTTGTTTCTAGTGCAAGTATCTTTTTACACATGAAATTAGAAGTATTTATTCAGCAATAAAGCTTGTTTTAAGTCAATAACTCTTTAAAGTTCAAGTTCCTCTGGCAGATTTCAATTATAATTAGACATTTTTCATGAATATTAAGTAATTATTGTCCCATATCTTGCTTAAAAGTTAATTGTAAGATATCTGCAGTAGAAACTAAAGAAAAAACACTTGGTAGGATTTTGTGTTTTTGCAGTGCAGGTAACAAAAATCTGCAAACAAAGACGATTTTACTACATCAAGCTATGGTACAAAATGTTGCTACCTTTGGCATAAACTGCATGTGGCTCATGAAAAATCTGAGCTGAAAACTTCCGCATGGAAATGATCAGAGGTGACGAAGGAAAAACACAATCAGCCAGTGGAAACCAGTTCCCAACTTTCCTGTTGCCTTTAAGTTGCAGAGCAACAAAGAGGAATGTTTTAATCAGCATGTGAAAAGTTTTAAATCCTCCACAAACACACAAAAATCCTTAAAAAACCACCTAAAACTGCCCATTTTAATCATTCAAATGTACCTCAACATTATGGGTGGGAATTAACCATCGTTTATCATTTATGGTGATAAATTTAGTATCAGAATTTTGATTTATTGTTGTCTTAATAAATTCCAACTAATGATGTTTAAAACTCCCAAAGCTGTCCTCACCATCAGGGTTCATATTTTACCATTTTCTGCACAATGTGTTCAATAGAAGCATCAATAAGTTTGAAAATAAACTTATCAATACAAATCACAATTCTGGAGAAGAAGCACATTGAATATAGAAATGTTTTTCAGGAGCATTAATTGTGTTTGTTGGGGTTAACCTGCTGTGACACTGAAAAAACTAAATCTTACAAAGTATTTTGTTTCACTTCTACTGCAAATATTTTAGTACACTTGAATTAAGACCAAACTAAGATGTTTGCACTGGAAACTACACTAAAAATTAGTGTAGTAATATTTAGTGTTTTTGCAGTGCAGAGCCTTGGACACTAATACGGATTTGTTCAATAAAAACTGAAGTGCAGACGTAATTCCTTCCCTTTGTGCACTTCCACATTTTCATCTGCAGGAAACGCCATCACAACGATTTCTCACAAATTTTAAAAGAAAAAAAAAACCGTGACCTGAGCAGCTGTGGAGGTTTATGTTTTAAATCCTAAAGTTGAGATATTTCTACCACCTGTAGCAGCAAACGGAGCCCAGAAATAAATCTCAGAGATCACACTGCTGTGTGAAATGTGATTTTTTTTCTATTCCTACTTCGGTCAGGAAATGGCCCAATTTACACAAAGCATGAAGATGGAGTTATGATAATTTCCCTCAGAGTTCCTGCAGAGTTTTCCAGGAGAAAAAAAACGACATGACTTCTGCCGGAGGGAAACCGGAAAACCAGATCAACCGAATCATCCAGGGATTTCCTGAACGCCGCAGATGGACGATAACAGACCAGCAGGCGACGGATCCGCCATTTTTTTTCTTCAACACACTTTGCAACAGCAGCTTTTAGCTTGCACCGGAACCTGTCACCACGGCAACCTCAGGTTTCTGTGGCAACAGCGTGTGTTCGGAGGGGGGTATACCAAAAAATCAGCGAAGTCTGAGTCACTTCCTGTCTCGCGCGATCCTTCCTCTTTTGAACCTGCCGATATTCTTTCAACTGCATCTGCTGACTGAGCCGCCGGCACGCAGACACAGAACCGACCGCGCCTACTTCGTCACTCACTGCTGGCCCTGTTTGACATCAGGCTGGTGTTAAATACATGAAAAATAACCCCCAATTTAAACGCAACATTTTAAGACATCTGCTGAACCGTAACATTAAATTCTCAGAGAGAAATGTGAGAAAATATTCAGGAAACTAAGAAGAAATTGGGGACAATTTCAGGCTGAATATGGGTCAAATACACTGCAAAAACTAAATCTTACCAACTATTTTTAGTCTAATTTTAGTGCAAATATCTTAAGCAAGATACAGAAGCTTGTTTTAAGTCAATAATTCCTTAATATTGATGAAAAAGTTCTAGTTCTATTTGCAGTTTTAATTTAAAATATGTAAAAATATGTTGTTATAAGGGAAATAATCTGCCAGTTTAACTAAAAACCTTTTCAGCTATATTAAGGAATTATTGACTTAAAACAAGCTTCTGTATCTTGATGAAGAGTTACTGTACATTCATTTTGTCTTATTTCAAAAGCATCAAGATATTTGCACCACAAATCAGACTAAAAATACTCGGTGATTTTGTGTTTTGTTTTCCTGCAGTGATGAGTGGGACTTTTATTGATAAGTAATCTGATCATTTTTACTCTCCAATTTTAAAAACCTACAAAATAAAAGAGATAAAATTGAAAAGGTTGTTTCAATTTTGAGTCATCGAATAAAAAAGGTCCTGCAGTCGTTTCCAAACGTTAAACAGAAAAACTAACAGCTTTTATTTCCTTAAATCCGACGTTCAACGGCGCCACCAACGTCTGAAGTTTGAGTTGCTTTGCATCAGTTCTGTTTTCACCACTAAAGGACCAACACTGCAAAACTCAATCTTACCAAGCAATATAGTTTCCAGTGCAAATATCTTAGTACACTTGAACTAACACAAAACTAACATAAAAATAACTTTTCATCAAGATTTAATTCCTCAATATTGACTTTAACCAGAAGCATCGGCTCCATCTGACTACATTAAAGGTCACGATATTTATTCTGTTTTCATGGACTTGTGTCAATAAACTGAATTCAGAAAAACAACAGAGGGAGGATCAAACGTCCCTGAAAGAGACTTTTCATGCGACACAATAACAGGTTTTCTGAAATATTAAACAGAAATATGATTAAAACAGAACAGAGTTTGTTTAAGCTCCCGATTCAAATGCAGTTGAAGAGGGAAAACTTTAAAGGCTTTGTGATTTCCCACAGGAAGAATAAAAGCCATCGGCTCCGGTTTGAGTCCATTAATGCGACTCCAGCAGGTCAGAGCTGCGTTAAAACTTAGTCACTGAATGCACTGCAAAAACACAAAATCCTACCAAGTATTTTGGTTGGATAGACGGCCGAAATGGTTACTTTAAAACACTTAAGGGCTGAAAAATGTATTTTAAATCAAACTTTTTGTGCCTTTTTTAAATTTATCTGCTCAATAATAAATTAAAGTAAGATTTTAGACCAAAACATAAAAAGGTTTTGCAGAATTGCGTTTAGTTTCTAACCTTTGGGGCTAATTATTTTCTGAATGTTTTGCGTTTGAGTATAACTAGGTCGAAGTTTGTGGTTCTAGTTGCTCCAAATTAATGCAGAGGCATCATTAATGAATGAGAATCTGTTTTTGTATCATATTTACTTCAGATGTTTATTTTTCAGTTTGGGGGCCACACAAAGTCCTTGAGAGGGCCCCATGTGGCCCTGGGGTGCACTTTGGTCACCCCCATTATAAGTGAAATAATTTGCTCCTGGAGCCTGAACTTTTTCATCAATATTAAGAAATTAGTTAATTAAAAAAATGCTCCTGTATCTTGCTGAAAAGTTACTTTTCAACTAATTTTGTCTCATTTCAATGATACTAAGACTTTTTGCACTGGAAACTAAACAGGAATATTTGGTAATTTTGTGTTTGTACAGTGTGGCATAACTGAAAACTTTCAATTGAACCAATAAAACAGAATCAGACGACCTTTATATATTCCCTTCATCAAAAGCTAAACCCACCGTTTAAAAACAGCAACATTTTCAGGTATCACACTGCAAAACACAAATTTTAAGTATTTTTGTTCTAGTTTGTTCTGCAAGTATCTCAGTAGACTGGGAAGAAAACAAAAGTAACTTTTCAGCAACATATAAGAACTTGTTTTAAGTCAATTTATTAACACTGATGAAAAGGCAGTAGTTATATGTGAAATAATCTGTCAATCTCTCTGAAAAGTTAATTGTAAGTTAGTTTAGTCTTATTTCAAGTTAACTAAAATATTTGCACTAAAAATTAGACCAGAAATATTTGGTAAGATTTTGTGTTTTTGCAGTGCAAGTACAAACTTGGTGACGTAAATATTTGAGAACTTCCTGCCTGGGCAAAAAACTAAAGTATGACTCCACCTTAATCAGCCATTAACTCAGAGTTTTTATAGTTTACTACACAGCTTTGTCTCCCTTTGAACGCCACCAATTCCCTCGTTTAAGAAAAAAAATCTGGACAGATTAAATATTCTTCAGATCAGTTCAAAAGTTTTCATTTTTGCACAACTGCACAAGTTTCCACTTCACTGAGCTGCACAGAAGAAACCGTGAGACGCAGATTTTAGTCGTGACGCTCTCCATCGCTGCAGCTTCCTGCAGATTTCAAATCTGAAACCAACACTTGATTTTTCCAAATATAGATCATGCATTTCACACCAAACACCTGATCAGAGGCATTTATCTGAAGCAGAAATCCACAGAAGCTGCATGGATTCCAGTTCACATCAAGTCCAGCATGAAACTAAAAAATAATCTGAGATGGACTTAAAGTTTTATCTCAATATTTTGTGGTAATGTTGTGATAAAACAATAAGAACCATTTATTACTAGTGTTTAGGTTGTGACTGTGTCACAGCAATTACAGCCCCACAAACACAAATAGTGCTCATGAAAAACATTCCCATCTGCTTCTTTAAGACACCAATCGCATAAAGACGTTTAATTTATATCATTAAAATGGAAACTTAATGCATTTTGGCATATTTTCACATTTATTGATACTTTCAAACAGTGGAAAAAATAGCAAGATTATCAATTTGGACAGTTTGGAGGGTGTTTAAACATCATCAAATGGAATTAATCATGACAACAATAAGTCAAAATTCTTTTATACATCACTATAAATGATAAATGATACGATAAATGCCAAGTCTGAACTCTCAATCAGCACCAACTCACTGAGCAAAACCCAACGAACTCAATCAGCAACACAACCGTTTGGAACATGTCTTTAGTTCACCAATCGCATAAAGATCATTAAACTGCAAATCTTACATGCACTTAACCACATTTTCAAATCTATTGGTTATTAGTTGAACAAATAAATAAATAAATGAACAAATTTAAAATTGAACAATTAATTTGTTGTTTTTGTGACAACAATAAATCAAAATTCTTATCTTAAGAAATTTATCATGATAAATAATAATTAATACAATAAAAGCCCAACGATAATCAACACCAGCAACATTCCCATTTGCAATGCGTTTCATTAGGACACAAATGAATGTGATTTTACCACTAAACTGCGTTTCGTATCAGCTTTTAATCATATTTTATAATTTTGTGACAATAAATCAAAACTCTCATCAAAGTAACAAATTTATCACAACAAATGATGAACAATCCATGTTTGAAATCTCAATCAACTCCAACCAACAGAGGGAGACTGAAAACCCAAAACCAACAAACTCCACCAACCATAAAGTCCTCAGAAATGACCCACGGATCCAAAGATCCAAGGATCCAAGGACCCAAGGATCACGGATCCAAGGATCCAAGGACCCAGGGATCACAGACCCACGGATCCAAAGATCCAAGGATCCAAGGACCCAAGGATCACGGACCCACAGATCCAAGGATCCACGGACCTACGGATCCAAGGATCACGGACCCACGGATCCAAGGATCACAGACCCACGGATCCAAGGATCCAAGGATCACAGACCCACAGATCCAAGGATCCAAAGATCACGGACCCACGGATCCCAGGATCCAAAGATCACGGACCCACGGATCCCAGGATCCAAAGATCACGGACCCACAGATCCCAGGATCCAAAGATCACGGACCCACAGATCCACGGATCATGGACCCACGGATCCAAGAATCACGGACCCACAGATCAAGTCATTTTGTCATAGGAACTAAATTCACTGAGTGTTGGTGTTTTGGTGCAAACCGGAGTCGCCTCACGTGGCTTTACGCCTTCATGGCAGCAGAAGTCACAGGAAGGCTGGTGGAAAATGAATCACAGCAGTTCTGGTTCTGGTTCTGGACCAGCAGCCTCTCACCTTTTGGCTTCCTCCAGGTGACACAGATATTCGTAGGCCATGTTCTGCTGCCGCCGCTCGTCCATCTCCTCCGCCGTGAGCCGCTCCACGCCATCCAGGACGGCTGCACACAGAACACAGTGTGAGAAACGAGCAGGCAAGGGGTGGAGGTCCAAACTGAGGCCCGTGGGCCTTTTGTGGACCCCGGACTCATTTTGTGCGGCCCCCCAACTGCAATTCAAAAATGATATAAATTTGCCCCGCAGACGGAAACTTTGTAATCACATCATTTTCCTACAGAGGAAAATGTAAAGAACACAACCAAGTTTTAGCAAAATGTAAAATCAGGTTCATCCAGAGACTTTTACTGAAAAGTCGAATTTACTGCAGAAATTTTGTTTACGGAGACTTAATTCGTTTTTTTGTTGTTTTATTTATTTTTGAATATTTAAAATGTCTTCGAGCTCCGGTGTTGAATGTTTGTTGGGATTTAAAGTTTTTGAGAATGTTTTCCTCCATCATTATTATTCAGTTACCATTATGTTATTTATTATTATCATTTATCGCGATAACTTCTGGGACAATTTATCGTCCAGGAACATTAATGATGACAGGCCTGAACATGTGACCGCAACAGAAATAACTTCTGGAGGTTTAACTTGAACTTTGATTTTGACTGATTTGCTGCTTTGCTAAAACGTTGAGCTGAAACTAATGATTAGTAATCAATTATTCTAATGATTAATCAGACTTTTAAAAAATGCCACATTTTTCATTGAAACATTAAATCTTTTTTAAACTAAGAAAAACAAATTCATTTATTTGTAGCAAAGGAATAACCTGCAGTTTAAAAATACTTCCAACTATCAAACAATCTTGATTATTATAAATAATAATATTAATTTATGGTTAATCTAAAAGCAATTAACCAATTAATAACTGGATGGCAAAAGGTGCTTAACAGGAAATTATTATTTTTTTACTGAATTTAAACCAAGTGAAGCTAAAACTGCCTGTCCGGAGTTTTGGGTGAAACATATTTACAGAAAAATCATTTATTTTTATCTTAAATGCAAAATGTAGATATTTATTGTTCAGTTTTGGCTTAATTTCTGCTCAGTTTTTCTTTCAGCAAACAACCATTTTTGAGTCGGTTTGCTCCTGTTAACAATTTACCAATTACTAAATTAGTTGACAATTATTTCAATCATCAATTGATCTGATTAAACAAATATTTTTAAAAAGTTTCAGGTTCTTTGATGGAAGCAGTTTTGAATCCAGATAAAGAATTAATTTACATTTATGCCTCAACTGTCCTGTTTTTAAATATTAAAGTTCAAACAAAAGTTTGAAAAAGTTGCTGCTTGAAAAACATAAAAGTTTTTAACAAGAAATGCAACAGAAACAGCTGAGCTCTGCCAGTCAGCTGGCAGAAAGCAGGTTGTCCTTTTACAAGACAAAAGATTTTTTGCTCATCTTATTTATTTGGGTTTTTTATCTTTTTTTGATAATATTGTGGGAAAACGATGTTTTTATTCAAGGTCATCATCCGAGCCTTCTTTAAATCCAGAAAAACAATGCGTCAAAGTTAAATTTTAACCAAAAATATTCACAGTTTTTAGTTTTGTTGCATTCAGTGATCAAGAATAAAAGTCAATTTCTCACAATATCAGGAGAAATCAGAGAAATCGGCCCAGTTCCAGTCTGTGGAGTGAATCTCCAATTAGATCACGATTATTTAATTTAAGCAACGATAAAACTCCAGAGTGGGAATAAAACGTCTCCGTCCAGGAAGGAGGTTCCTCCAAACGTCTTGCACAAGAAACCGACCTCATCCGTTAGTCATGTACCAGTCAACACACGTCAGGGCTCCTCATGTCAGCATGCACTGCAAAAACACAAAACCTTACCAGGAACTTTACTGCTGACATTTCAGAACATTTAAATAAGACAAAACTAACGTACAGGGAACTTTTCAGATAGAAATAAGAATGTTTTAAGGCAGAAATTCCTTTAAATTGGTGAAAAAGTTTTAGTTCCACTGGAGGATTATTTCATTATAAAAATACATTTTAACCCACGTTACAAATAAAATAATCTGACAGGAACTAGAACTTTTTACATCAATGTTAAGGAATCATTTACTTAAAACAAGCTTTTATTTCTTACTGGAAAGTTACTCATTTGTTTTGTCTTATTTAAAGTGATCTAAGACATTTGACTAAAACTACTTGGTAAGATTTAGTTTTTTCAGTGCAACACTGACTCCAGAAGCAGCTAACAGTTAATTTGTACTTTCAGCAGATTTAATCAAATTCAGTTACTTTGGTAAAAAGCTACATTCAATTTCTCAATTTAAGAGACTTAAATTGCAATAAAACCTCCAATTCAACCAATAAAACAGCATCAGACGACCATGCCATATTCCTAACTAAATGTTTAAATTTAGCTACATTTTCAGTTATCACACTGTAAAAACTAAATTGTACTAAGTATTAGTACACTTATTTAAAGTGTACTAAAATGTTTCTAATGCTAACATCTTAGTACACTTTAAATAAAACCAAACTAACGTACAAGTAACTTATAGAAGTTTGTTTTAAGTCAGTAATTCATTAATATTGATACAAAATGTTCTTGTTCCATTGGCAGATTTAATTTTTCAGCAACATTAAGGAATTTGTTACTTAAAACAAACTCCTTTAAGTTACTTTGAGTTAGTTTTGAACACATTTACACTAAAAACTAGACAAACATTCCTGGTAAAGTTGTGTTTTTACAGTGTGCCAGTGAGAATGCAGCTTTTAAATCACAAATTAAAGTGAAGGGAATATTTTAGGGCTCAAAGCCAAAAATATTTCAACACAAATGTATACTGGGAAGAAAGAGAGATGAGTAACACTTTATTGCGTGAGAGCGACAAAAAAAGAGCTAAAATAACTTCAAAATTTCTCCAAAAGCGAAATAAAGGTTGACTTTCAACAAGTGTTATAAAGTTGTAATCAATAAATCTGGGAATATCGATGTTTTATTGGTGAAACCAAAAGAAATGAGGATCAGTTCATTCATTTTCTCCAAACTTTGCCACCTGGTGACCCAGCCGCCGACCTGTGGGCGGTGGTTACTGGTTCCCTGAGAATCTGGGACACTTTGATCCTGATTCATGTCAGTATTAAATTAATCTATAAAAATTAAAAACTTGTAAAGGAAAAGTTGTGCAGAGTGTGAAAACAGGCCTCCTCCCTCCGCACTACTGCGGAGAAAACGCGGAAGTCGTAATAAAGCTGTGAACACGCTGTCAGAAGTAAAAGCCAAACCTGGAGGGCTGGAGCCACTTTTATGGAATCTGTTAAGAGTTTGCATGAGGAGGAAACGAGCTGGAGCGCCAAGCGGCTCCGCTCTGCGCCAGCAGAGTCTGAAAACTGCGCAGATTCATTAGAAACGAAGCGTAAAGAGTCAGAAACTTACAGCCATATCTCGGCCGCTGCCCGTCTACGTCGTCTGAAGTTGACATCCTCCCGTTCAGAGAAACTCTCCGCGCTCCACGGCTCGCCTCACAAGAAGATTTCAAACTTTGCGCACGGATTGATCCGCTCTTTCCAGACTCTGCACTGCGCCAAATTCCGACAGAAAGCCGCTCAGGACCCTTCGGCCCTCTTGTTTCCTCTTCTGCACAGTTTGAACGGAGACTCTCTTTTTTCTGCTTCTTCTAACCTCACTGATGTCACTGCAGCAGGGTGTGTTCTTAATCCTGAAGTATGCGTTTCAGGAAACACGGCGGCGTGCAGCGACTGAAGAAGCAGCGCCCCCTGCTGCTCATTGCGCGAACTGCACCACAAAACTTCCTAAAGTTACATTTTACAAACATAAAATATTTATTTTATTTTTAATGAAAGACCAACAACAGGACATAAATGTGAAATAACTCTGCTTTTAGTAAAAATAAGTCTTAAATAATTTAAATCCAGTAATATAATAATACGTTACTGGATCTGTAACTTACAGTTTTCCTAATGCAATTATTTATATTTACACTTTATGTGTATTTGCAAATGTAAATATACAAATTCTTTTTATTTAAATATACAAGAAATATTAAATAAATATTTCAATATTCTTTGTATATTTAAGTAAATATGAATTCATTTTTATATACTAAATAAATATAAAATATTAGGTAAATAGGTTTAAATCTATAGTGGGATTTTCTCTCATTCAGGGTAAAATATTTTACAGATTTATGATATCAATGTGTCACTCCTCATTATATAAAGATTACAATGCAACAAAAATATATAGAGAGTTAAAATCAGAAATTTACATATGCCAAATAAAAGACACATATTTTCTTTTTCTCAGTAACTGAAGATAAATCAAACCAAATTTATTTTATCTTAGCTCAGTAAGAATTGCAAGGAATAAAATATCATTTTTGAGATTATAACTTCATTCATGAGTGAAGGGGAGTTTATTAAACCTCACAGATAGGTTTGCACTCTTGGCACAATATTTGCTACGGCTGTGAGCCCTTAGCAGCAGCTACAGTGGCAATATTTTGCTGTGTAGTCTAACATTTGTAGAAAAGAAATCTGTAAATCAGTGTTGATGCAAAATATAAACACGTCTTGCACAGTTGCCGCATTTTAAAAACTTAAGTACTTCAGTTGTGCAAATGTCTAGTTGGACTTAGCTCCGCCTTCGAGGCACAGCTCCTCCCCCACTCAGCTCCTTCAGACTAGCCAGCAGCAATTAGCAAACACGTGGTGGAGCTGCTGAGCTCAGAGCAACGCTGGTAAAAATGTTGTTAAAGGACGACTTCTGAAGGCGGAGCTTCAAAAAGAGCAAGAGCTTCTTCAAGAGACAGAGACTCAATTTCAAGATGTTAAATTACGAAGCCAATTTCTCCTAAGTTATATTTGGTTATATTTGACATATCACATTTTTATATCAACTGAAGGTACCATAGTTACTTGATTGCTAAATGGCAGTATGTGCCTGGAAAACACATAACACGGCTCCTTTAATAAATAATAATAATTATTATAATAACAAATACAAGGACTGAGGGGTCAAACAAAAATCATCCAGAGGGCCTCAAATGGCCCCCAGACCACACTTTGGACATCCCTGATTTGAATCCACCCCACTTTCACCTCAAAAACACAAACTAGTTTCTAGTGCAAATATCTTGAAATAAGACAAAACTAACTAAAAGCTCCTGTTTCAGCAGGAAACAGGAGCTTGTTTTAAGTTAATAATTCCTTAATTTTGATTAAAAGGTTTTAGTTCAACTGGCAGATTATTTCATTTGAAGCAAAACATTTTTCCCATCTTAAAAGTGAAATTATCTGCTAGTGGAACTAGAACTTTTCTGTGAATTTAAAGAATTATTAACTTAAACAAGCTCCTATCTTGCTGAAAAGTTACTTATTTTTGTTTTATTTCGAGTGTAATAAGATTTTTTCACTAGAAGCTGAACCAAAGCACTTTGGGTAACACTTTATTTGAAGGGGGTTGAATAAGACTGACATAACTCCTGTCATAAACATGAATAAGCCTTCATGAATATTTATGACTGTTGTCATAAAGCGTCATTCGGTAAATTATGACACTTAATATGAAGTTGACATTATTCAAAATGTCTTTGTTATGACAACTTGACATTAACCAGGAAATCATTACTGATATAAATTTGTTATAAAAGTATTACTGATTGCACTTTAAAAATTAGGTAACTTTATGTTATTAAAGGTAAAGTTTAAACAGTAATGATTTATTGGTTAATGTCAAGTTGTCATAAAGACATTTTGAATAATGTCAACTTTGTATTAAAAGTGTCAATTTACCGAATGACACTTTATGACAACAGTCATAAATATTCATGAAGGCTTATTCATGTTCATTACAGGTGTTTATGACAGTGTCATGTCAGTCTTATTCACCCCCCCTTCAAATAAAGTGTTACCGCACTTTGTATTGCCTTGTTGCTGAAAATGTGCTTTATAACATAAAATTCCCTTCACCTTTACCAAAGTTACTTGGCAGTATTTTGTGTTTTTGCAGTGTTGGAGTCTGTCTTTCCTTTTGGCCTCTCCCAGGCGGAGCTTCACCGTTCTGCATAAAACAAGAGAGAGAGGTTCTGCCGCTGAAGGTCCCTCCGTTCCTCCATCTGATCTGCAGCCTTCCTCCTCCTCCTCCTCCTCCAGCACCATGGAGAGCTCCGGGTTGCTCCAGGCTCTGCTGCTCCTCAGCCTGCTGTCGGCCCTGTGTCACGGCCAGGCGCCACCGGACGTCTCAGACGACTTCCAGGATGAGAAACTGGACCCAGCTGCAGACCCAGACCTGGTCAGTGACTCCAAAAACACCAAATATTAAATAATAAAAGCATAGTTCCTCAGGCAGATTATCTCATTTGGAACAAGATTTTTTTGGATGCTATAAGTGAAATAATTTGCCACTTTGTAAAGATATTGTTTACTTAAAATAAACTCCTATATCTTCCTGAAAAGTAACTTGAGTTAGTTTTGTTTTATTTATTATTTACTGAGATATTTGCATTAGAAACTAGACCAAAAATACTTGGTGAGATTTTGTGGTTTTGCAGTGGGTGTAATATTTCAGCTGTTTTTCAAACAAAACTGACCCTAATAATCAAAATGTAATGAGTGTGAAGTGCAAACGATCCTGAATTTTTATTTACTGTCATTTAATGTCATGCAGCTGAAATTCTCTCAGGTTGAATGATCTCATAATGATCTCAAAGCAACAAAATTGCATAAGAAAATAAATGTCATAAATATTTATTTACACTGCAAAAACACAAAATCTTACCAGATAATTTTGTCTAGTTTCTATTGCAAACATCTTAGTTCACTTGAAATAACACAAAACTAACTTACAAGTAAGTTTTCAGCAAGAACAGAAGCTTGATTTAAGTCGATAATTAAATTGAATTTAATATTGATGGAAAAGTAATAGATCATCCGGCAGATTATTTTCTTTATAATGTGGGAAAACGTCTTGATATAAGTTAAATAATCTGTCAGTTGAACTGGTATCTTAATAATTAATATTAACAAATTATTCACATAAAATGAGCTCATATTTCTTGCTGAAAAGTTAATTTTTAGTTAGTTTTGTGTTATATTTGCACTAGAAGCTAAACAAATAAATACTTGGTAAAATGTTCTGTTTTGCAGGCTGATACGTCTATAAGTGATTTGACATGAAATTTGTTCAATTATTATTAGTATTGTTCGTTTAGGATCTCATTTTCAGAGTTGTTGATTTCTCCGTGCTTCTTGTCTTAAAGTTGTTTTCTACAACAAAATTCCTCATTGTGGATAAATATCTTTTAATTCTTTTTAAATTTACAATTAAACGTTACCTTCCAAACTGATCTTGATCGATGGTTTTATCATTTTATTTGCTCTGGTTTCTCTGCATCAAGCTTCTTGTTTTTAATAAAAAAAACTGTCAGTATGAAAACAGCAACTGACTGCAAAATGACCAAAGGCGCATTTCAGATGACGAATATTTACTTCACAATCTGAATAAGATTTAATAAAGTGTAATTCTGTGGTGCATTAAGAAACGGATTAAACTAGTAACTCTTCAGTAATCAGTAAAGTGACCAGACATCATGTCATCACACTGTGGAGGAAGATCAAATCTGTGAATCTATTTAATTAATAAATAAAAACATGAAAAAACTTCCAAACAAAAACAAAAAATATATAAAAGAGATTAATAATAATGAATAATTTGACATAAGATTGAAGAGAAAACAAGAAAAACAGAAACAAAAGGGACATTTATCTGAAATATGTAATGTGTTACCATGAAATATAACTTATTCCTACAAAATACAAGAAATGCAGAGAAATGTATATGTATGTAGCAATAAAAACTTTTGCACAGTGATGAACGTCAGCCGATTTTTACCAAATGAGTTAATGAGGAAAAATGTTTCAACTTACAACAAATCCATAAAACCTTCTTTACATTTTTCTTGTCTTCTACAGGTAAGTAAATTTCTCTAAACCATATTTTTGTTGTTGTTGTTGTTTGTGTTGCTGTTTTTGCAGGTGGAAGCTCTTGAGGTTCTGCTGGGTCGGATCCACAGCCGGGTTTCTTCCACAGAGAAACGAGGGAGCATCCCGCTGGTGAGCGCCGCTTCCTGCATCAAACTGATGCAATGCAGCTGATTTTAAAGCTCCATTTATAACGTCTGCTGAGTCATTACCCTGTGCTGCAAACATCTTTCTGCTCATTGTTCATTAAAAGCCTGTTGAAAAGCATACCTGCTTCCTCTAATTAAAAGATAACAATCCTCTGTCATTACGGCTCAAATAAAGATTAAAGCCTGATTTCAGGTCATGAAAGCCTCTCAGAAAATCAATTAACGTTGGAACTACAGACTCAGTTTGAGCTAATGAGCGGGATCTAATTATTCAGATGAAAAATGTTCAGCTGACTTTCCCTCTTCTGACTCTGATTTATGCTTTCAATTTATTCAGAGGAAAAACATTTGAAAGTTTAATCAAAGGTTGAAATAATTGACAGAAAAGACAAAAGATGTCAGGTTTCATGAATGTTGCAGTATGTAACTTTTATAAAATATGTTTTTACATAACTGTTAAAATTCTCATTACTAGCTGTAGAAATATAGCTAGTAATGAGATTGGTTGTTATTGACAACCAATCAGGGCAAGGAGGCGGGTCTTAGTGCTGTCAATCATCTTGTGCTACAGCTGGTTCACCATAACATAGCCTGCTATGTTTGCTAAGGCTAGTTAGCAGCATAGCCACTGATGGCGTTTTCCTGCAATGGTAAATTAGCACATTGAGCAGCGTACAGTAGGATGATTGACAGCGCTAAGACCCGCCTCCCAGTGTTGATTGGTTGATTTTGACCAGGAGCAATGCATTTTTGAAGACTGCAATAGTAGTTCAGGAAGGAGACGGAGGAATTTTTCTTTTCTGACAGATTATCTGCCTCACAAGCAACTGAAATTTTCTAGAAGAAACAAGTAAATATCTGAGTTTGAAAAAAGTTTAAAATCCCCTTTTGAAAAAAGGCTCAGAAATTTTTTAGAACAAAAAACTGGAAATAAAAGTCGAATAACTGCTACAAACTGCTATCAGAAATTTTTAGTCTAATCTCTGAAATATTAGTCCCAAATTTGAAATATTAAATTTGACTTAAAAAGTCAAAATATTTGACTTGGGTTTTTTTTTCCGAACATTTCTGAGTTTTTTTCTAGCATTTTCTTTACTTTTTACTTTTCAAACTCAGAAAAGTTCTTAATCTAAAAATTTCAGAATTTATTGGTGGAAATACTCCTTTTATCCACCTACAATAGCCCTAATACACCAATAAATATGGGAAAAAATAATATATTTTTGTAACAGTTAGACGCTGCAGCTTTAAACATTTAGTTCTGACTGAATTTGGGAAGTGTTACCGCCTGTCTGTCCCCTCAGTGCGGGATGGGGGGCCGCTGTGCCGTGAAGTTCGGCCCTCGCATCGGGAAGCTCTGCGACTGCGGAAGAGGCGCCAACTGCAACTCCTACCTGCTGAAATGCATCTGAGGAGCTTTTGCTTCTCCTGACTTCCTGAAGGCCGAACATCCTTCAGCTTCCAGCCCGGTCGCCCAATTACCGTCCACCTCCACCGTCATTTGTCTTCCTCCGCGCTGCTGCTGCCTGAGGACTAGCATGTGTTTTCCACTCCTGACAGCGGCCTGGAGCATGCAGATGCTTCCTGTCCAATAAACCTATATGTCAACATGCACACCAGCAGCTTCCCTTTCTTTCATTTCTTTCAGCAAACTTCTTTTTCAGGTTTTGGTTCGGATTTAACTTCAGAAACTTGTGTTCGTAGAGATAATTTAAAGATCATTTAACCAAAAATTAAGTGTGTTTTTGTCATGAAATCAAGCTCGAAAGAACATCTGGAATATTTTTTTGCCTCATCAGTCGATAACTGAAACTATGGCAAGCAGTTTTGACATAAAATCAGTTTAGTCAGTTTGCATAATTATAGTACACTGAGTTTTGACTAGACACAACTACAATTTGACAATCCTGAATAATAATCTAAGATATCTGAATTTACAAAACAGACCTGAGTTTTTCATGCTTGACTGATTCCTGGCCTGGTTGGACACAGCTTTGCCTTCAAGGTCCAGCTACTCCACTTCTCAGCTCCTTCAGACTAGCCAGCAGCAATCAGCAAACATCTGGTGGAACTACTGAGGTCATTATGGGAGCTACTTCTCAGTGAAACACTGGTAAAAAAAAAAAAAAACCTAGTTAATAGAGAAATGCAATGACTTAATGAAGGCAGAGTGCCAGAAAGAGACAGAGATTCAATTTTAAGACACTAAGTTAGGAAGTAAAATTTATTTTTTCATCATTTTTGGTATTTATAGTATTTTTATAATGACTGAAGGTGACCTGATTAGACTATAAAATGGCATTATACGAATGGAAAACATATCACTGCCCCTTTAAAGCTACTTAAGCATAAAATATTAAGTTGTAGTTTAACCCTTGTCTTTACCCGCATCACTTGTATCATTTACCTCAGTCCTCAACTTGAATGTTCTCTCCTCTTTCCAATTTTATTCATTTACATTAGAAGGACTGGATGAGTGATTTTGTTAAAAACTTATTTCTGAATATTCTCTTTTCTCAAATTAAAGGTTAGATTTTTTCGTATTCCAGATTAAAACAGAAACTCTTCTGTCTTCATTGGAAGTTAATCAAAACCGCTAAGCTCATCAGAAACATGCAGTTTGTTACTTTGATGACTAATGAAATATTTTCTCACTTTACAGTAAAACTCATCTCACTCTGAAAACTTTTGTTTCAAAGCCAAATTAAAAGAGAAGTTCTGCAGCGACCCGTCCTCTGGGAGGATGTTTTATAAACGAAGTTTGAAGTGTTTTTGCGCGGATTTGTTTCGCTTTTTTAATGGGTTTGAATCTCCCAGAACAACTCGTGTTGCGTCGGTTTGGCACTTAGCTTTAAATATGTAAAATATGTTCGTGTCATGAGCGACTCGGAGCTTATGAAACAGATCCATCACGCTCGTCTCCGGGCGAAACGCAAAATGAGCTTCTGTGTTTTCATTATGAATGCTCTGAGTCCATTAATTTAAATGTAACTCAAGGCTTTTAAACTTTCATCTTCAGATCAAACCAGATGGATGTGCAAAAATAAAAATAAAAAATGTTTTCCTTTTTATTTAAGGCATCAACTACTCATTCCGACCAGAAGATGGCGCTGTTTCTTTAAGAAACGTTTGGTAAAGTTGGCTGGTCATCAGCAGGAATGTGGAGGAAAACAAGCAGCAGCTGAGTCAACCAATGAAGGCCCAGTTTAAAACACCAGTTCACCCATTAACTCTGACGTCAGAGGTCCAGATTGGATCCAGAATCCCAGCAGCGGTTGATTTTAGCTTTTATGCTGAAAAAGAAATAACATTAGACACAAACCTTAACGACTCTTTGGCCTAAAAATTTGAAACTTTGAAGCTCTTAATTATATCTTTTGGAAGAAACTGTTACACTTTATTTCTCATTTTGACAGAACAGAAATGATACATTTCACACACACACACACACACACACACACACACACACACACACACACAAAATTACCTGAAAATTACATCAGTTGGTATTTGGTCAAGAATTTAAAAAAAAAAATTTTCTTATACATTTCTTTTTCTCTGTCTATCTCTATATATTTAGAAACAGTTTTATAATAAAATCTGCATCATAAATAAAACAAAACTAACAAGTAACTTTTCAACAAAATGTAGGGGCTTGTTTAAATCAATAACTTCTTCATGTTGATGAAAACTGCTAGTTTTATTGGCAGATTATTTCACTTATAACATGCGGAAAATATCTTGTCATAAGTGAAACAATCTGCCAGTAGAAATACTTTTTATAATCAATATTAAGGAATTATTTACTTAAAATAAAAACAATCCTCCAGATCTTGCTAAAAAGTTACTTGTGAGTTTTTTGTAAATATACTAAGAGATTTGTACTAGAAAGTAGACAAAATACTTTGATTTTGTTTTGGCAGTCTATCTATCTATCTATCTATCTATCTATCTATCTATCTATCTATC
>NW_015115019.1:70668-73183 GCF_001443285.1 Poecilia latipinna
TCTATCTATCTATCTATCTATCTATCTATCTATCTATCTATCTATCTATCTATCTATCTATCTATCTATCTATCTATCTATCTATCTATCTCATTTACTAAATGTCCCATTTGACTTAAATTCAAAATCATAATCAGCTGTTAGAAGGAGAAAGCTCAAAGAAAGAATCAGTATTACGATAAAACATCTTTCAGCAAAGGTTCATTTTAATGTTTATTATTAGCTCAACGATGAATCTTACTTTTTTGCATAGAAGTGCAATGAATTCCAGGTTTTTATAACTATCTGCAGAAACTGTAATAATAATGATAAAAAGCCAAACTTTCAGGTTTATCTCTGTGCAGGATTAAAATAAAATAAAAAACCCACACGGTCTAAAAACAGACTCTGCTCCGGACTGACTCAGTCAGACCTCATCTTATGGTTCTTCATGCAGATTCGCATGAAAATGCAGAAATGTAAGCAGCAAAATGAGACCTTTTCCTTTTCAGACCCTAAACAAAGGCGCAGGTTACCATGGCAACCTCGGCTCCATGAAAGGGCAAAGGAAGTGACCAAATCATTTCCTCTTAAAGCTTTTTATCGACATGTTTTTAATGTCAAAGCAGCGGCTGAATAACGACGGGCGTCTTTCAGGACTGCGGTTTGTGTTTGGACCTGACGCGACCTGACGCAGGAGACGCTTTTGTCAGAGAGAAACGGGGAGCTGAAGCAGCTCTCTGTTGGGACATTACTTTGAGTGTCGAACAGAAATACTTTCCTCAGGTCCGGCAGCGGGGTGACGAATGTCCTCATTACATCAGCCGCCATCTGGGATTAATTATTCAGGGCCTGTAATTGGTTTTGGATGCTTGTTGAACAGCGTCTTATTTTGGTTTTATGTGTTGGTGTGAAAGATGGTTTTAATGACTCCCGATGAAGGAAAGACTTTTACAAACTCAGCATTCTGCTGCGATTGAATATCGGCCACATAACTGAAGGGCCATGAGTATCAGAGCCACTGTAAAAGAGAATATTTCTGCCAAAAATCTCAAAGTTTGAGATTAATCTCAGAAAGTTTCTGAGATTTTTCTGAGATTAATCTCTTAAATATCCCAGATAAAGACCCTGAAAAGAGTTTGAAAAGTCAAACCTTTGCAAGAAAAAAGTCAGAAATTTTGAAATTCATTTCAGAAATTTCTGAGAAAAAAAGTAAAAAAAAATATCTAAAAATAAATAAATAAAACTCAGAATTTTTTAGAATAATCTAAAAAAATTACTTAAAAAGTCAAAAATTAAGATTTGAAATTTCAAAAATTTTAAATATTTGGAGGTTCAAAAGTCAAAAATTTTCAAGGAAAACGTAGAAATTTTGAGCCTATTCTCAGAAATTTTCTAGAAAAAAATACTTGGAAATGTATAAGTTGGGAAAGTCAAAAATTCGCTAGAAAAAAACCCCAGAAATTTTGCAAAGTCAAAATTAGAGATTCAGTGCTAAGTTTTTCAAACTTTTATCTAGACTTGACTTTCAAACTCGGACATTTCCATGTTTTTTTTTTCTATGATTTTTTTTTTTTTTTACATCAATCTCAAAATTCCGGGGTTTTTTTCTAGTAATTTTTCCAGTTTTCAATCTCAGAATTCTCCTTGTAATCGGTTTCCTCAAATGAATTGAGTAGCTATACGTTGCGACAACTAGAATGTTAGGTTTTACAGTGCATTTATGCATGCATCTGTGGTTAAAGATGCACAATTTGCTTAAGGATGAGCTCTTTTGTACTGATATATTTTATAGAGCAGTGACTCAGTAATGATGTGAATAATTTAAGAGTATCAAATAAAGGATGAGTGACTCTGAGTCGTATTTCTTCCAGCTGCCCTGACATTTCGGCGTCTAGCTGAGGAAATATTGCAGTTTCTCCTCGACCTTTCCCTGCACAGGTGAAGGAAAACTCGGTTGTTCATCAGCAGCAGAAACAACCGTCAGACACATTTAGGAGGAGGCTGAAGCCGAAAGCAAAGCCCTGCTGTGCTCACAAAGTTTCCCCGCTTTTACTGAGTCAGCATGTTTTACGAGTTTCCCGAACTCAGATTAGAGTTTGACAAGCCGCATTTAAAAAAAGCAGAAGCTGCGTTCAGCTTATAACCAGGGCTCTTATTTATTTATTTTTTAAAAATATATATTTATCTGTATATTTTGCTGTGGGAGAGTCTATAAGTTTCCCCTCCGAGGAGGTGAAATCCTCCTTTCATCAGACGGAGGAAAAGCTGACTGCAGGTTTCAGCTACTTTGATAATTATCCTCTCCATGTGGAAACAGCTGCTGCTCTTCAGTCTGGACACAAACCCGGAGATAAACACGCTGCTGCGCGCGCACCGCGTTCAGTGCTGCTGCGCGCGCACCGCGTTCAGTGCTGCTGCGCGCGCACCGCGTTCAGTGCTGCTGCGCGCGCACCGCGTTCAGTGCTGCGCGCGCAGCTTCAGCGACTCAATAATAAAATCCACAACAAGGACAACAAAGAACACCATCCATCCA
>NW_015115019.1:75850-91699 GCF_001443285.1 Poecilia latipinna
TAATGATGTGAATAATTTAAGAGTATCAAATAAAGGATGAGTGACTCTGAGTCGTATTTCTTCCAGCTGCCCTGACATTTCGGCGTCTAGCTGAGGAAATATTGCAGTTTCTCCTCGACCTTTCCCTGCACAGGTGAAGGAAAACTCGGTTGTTCATCAGCAGCAGAAACAACCGTCAGACACATTTAGGAGGAGGCTGAAGCCGAAAGCAAAGCCCTGCTGTGCTCACAAAGTTTCCCCGCTTTTACTGAGTCAGCATGTTTTACGAGTTTCCCGAACTCAGATTAGAGTTTGACAAGCCGCATTTAAAAAAAGCAGAAGCTGCGTTCAGCTTATAACCAGGGCTCTTATTTATTTATTTTTTAAAAATATATATTTATCTGTATATTTTGCTGTGGGAGAGTCTATAAGTTTCCCCTCCGAGGAGGTGAAATCCTCCTTTCATCAGACGGAGGAAAAGCTGACTGCAGGTTTCAGCTACTTTGATAATTATCCTCTCCATGTGGAAACAGCTGCTGCTCTTCAGTCTGGACACAAACCCGGAGATAAACACGCTGCTGCGCGCGCACCGCGTTCAGTGCTGCTGCGCGCGCACCGCGTTCAGTGCTGCTGCGCGCGCACCGCGTTCAGTGCTGCGCGCGCAGCTTCAGCGACTCAATAATAAAATCCACAACAAGGACAACAAAGAACACCATCCATCCATCCATCCATCCATGCATTCATCGTGAAAAACCTTCAACATCTTTGGAAACTTTAATCCTTTCACCAAACTTCATTATTTTTGAAAATCAGTAACAGCTGCAGAAATATATATATATATTATTTATTTACATATTTTTTTACATATTTACAATCCAGTCGTTCCAATAGAACTGTTACAGAATCGGCCTTGCGTTGGATTTTCTTTCTTCATCATGAGATGTGCAGTGATGTGAAACATGGTGTTTGTAACATGGCAGCTAATCTGTTTTAATTTGACGTCAAGCTCAAAGTTTTCATTTTTGTGAGCTTACATTTGGCAAATGAAAAGGTTAAACCTGGTCAGGACGATGTAAAAACACGCAGAACATTTTTAATAAAGTAAAAGCAAAGAGTTGCTGCTAAATTAAACCTGGAGTAGCAGTTCTTCCTCTGTACGATCTAATTGATTTATTTTTATATTGTAGTTACCATTGTATCTCAGGGTTCTTAATTTTTATGAAAACAATAGAAAATATGAAGAACATGAACAAATTTATAATACAAAAATTACCATGAAGCAGTAGTATGTAATATTGATTAAAAAAATGTTGTTTTTTTACATTTGTTAAAACTGTCACAATGTTGTGTAAAAACTACATACTGCAGCTTTAAGCATCCATGTCTTTGTACTTTTGAAATTTTTTTAATTTAAACTTCTGGCTGAGTATTACAAGATGGCGCGGTCACATCTGAACCGGAAGTGATCCGCGCCATCTTGGTAGGTAAGTGCAGCGAATAGGCCTAAGGCTTCAGACCAACAGAAAAGCAATGTGGACACTCTTGAATAAACAGAAAGAAAAATACATTTTTTTCAACATCAAGGTTCTGATGACTAGCAAAGTAAGTACATGTCCGCCTTAGCTAGCAGACAAAAACTACATTAGCTAAGCTAACTTTGCTAGTTCGGTAGTACTACAGTAAATATCACTGATATTTATGTTAGCATTACACAGAGGAGGGTAGAGTGCTCAGAGTAGTTGTAATGTACTTATGTCATTTGTAGGTTAGATAGGAACAAGGCGAGATAGGAGTTAGTTCTAAGCTTGTGGCTTGTCAGTTGTTGTCACAGCGACTCCATAGCAACTGCCAGCCAAGATGGCTGTCAGTTACAAAGTTCTCAGAGGTGTGACGTTACATGAGAATTATGTATTCTTCACATTGAACCCACTACGACCTCCATGTTTAACGTATGTAAGATACTGACTGCTTCTGATTACTCCACACAATCCCGTTTGCACAAAAACTCAAAATAATCCTTGAAAAATCCCAATAAGATTAAAAATCTGATTAAGCAGGAACCTAATTCAGCATAAAATGATGATTGTAAGCATACATGAAAACTTGCCTGTTTTTTTTTTTTTTGTTTTTTTCTGGTTGTGTTTGCTGCTGAACGTTCATCTGCAGTGAATCCAGGTATGACGAGGTGTTTTAACTCAGCAGGAGGGATGCAGCTTTTCTGTTCACACAATTATCAGCAGAGAGCAGCTTTCTGTTTGAGCTCTAACTGCAGCAGTAGCATCTCTCACTGGTTCTGGAGCAAAAAGAGACGGTCATCCTTAAAATAAAAATATTAAAAGTGTGATCACAGAAAATTTTGCCACTTTTTCTTCCATTATTTGTCCTCAATCAGAATATTTTACACACCCAGTCAGCTGCAGAAGGAAGGAAATCCTTTGATACGAGTCTTACTGTCATTAAAGTCTCGTTATTTGACATGTTCTGTTGCGTTAACGTGTTGAGAGGTATCTGTTGCAGACCTGAGTGGGTGGAGGAGATAATTATTGCATAACCTGTCACTCCTCACCAATAAATTATAAGTCCTTTAAAGGCTGCCAGGCGCGATGGGGACTCAGGATGTTTCTGCAGAGCATTTCAAGCCTGTTAAAGGGATGATGAGGCAGCTTTGATCTTCCGTCACTGGGATTAATATTTCAGCTTTTAAGGCTAGAAGTTTTAAAAGAGCAGAGAAATAATTGACTTTCTATGAACAATAAACTCTTTTTGGAGGAAAAGTGCTGAACTCCACCCATTGCTTTTGAATCCAGGGGGACAAAGGATGAGTAAATAACGTTTCGCTCTGTCAGCCCTGTGCGTCATTGTGAGGTAATTAAGGGTTGCGGGTTTGGGACCTTTTCGCTTCTGTCTGCCTACACGGTGAACATTTGTCCTTAAATAATGCACACTGTTCATCCTTGTGTAATTGCAGTGTGCAGAAACTGTAGTGACATTTTTTCCCAGCAATGAGAGGAATTTTTTTCCTCATCCCTGCTGCTTCTCTGCATAAAACGTTTGTGTCCAGAAATACAAAAATACGCCCGCCTGCAGTCTTATGCGCAAACAAACCTACAGAAGCGAAGGAAAACATACTTTGATGCTGTTTTTAACAGAGTGGGAGTTTTTCGCTTTCGTAACAAGTGGCTGTTAACATTTAAAGAAAATGTGAGGTTCTCAAATAGGGCACATCTTTAGGCAGCATTTAACAAAACCAGCAACGTTAAGGCTGCTTTATGAGTTCTTTCAGGAAATCTTCTTTAATTTCGATAATTGCACATCTGGAAGACGAAGCTTCGCCCTTCCAGTGTTTTCTCTGCAGCGTTCACATGCAGTCCAAAAACACGTTTATCTGAACAGCCACAGCAGTAAAGACTCACCGACAGCTTTGTAGACCCAAAGAAATCTGTCAGATACGTCTTTAATCAGTTCAGTCACCAGAATAAAGGCAAATTTAAGCACTAATACAATACCATGATGCATTTTTATTTAAAAGTATATTATTTATCATCAGGCTTCATTTAAGCAGCTGACACAAATCATTCTCACCTCTGTGTCCAACTGGAAACTCCTGACGGCTTAAAGTGCAAAGCTTCAAACACTGACAGATTGAAACCACAGATTATTTTGTTTCCATTCCTTCAATCTGTTCTTTACAGATTTCTCCATGTAAGTCTGCAAAGTAAATAACATTTTTAGATTAACTGAAACTCAGCTGCACTACAAACCGCTGACTAAGAATAAATAAACTAATAAATCCAAATACACAAAAAAAAAAGAAACGAGGCACAAAGAAATGAAATAAACATAAATGAAAAACAATGAAATTATCAAAAGGGTTTGAAGAAATCTGCCAGTTTTTTTTTGACAGCTTTGTTGTCAAAACAAAAGCTGTCAACCATTAATTAACGGTTAATTTTTAACCATTAAGGATCAAAATGGATCCTTTTCATTTTTCTACTTTGTGTTTGAAATGAAGAGCTGACAAAGATTTTTCCTGGATTCTGAAATAATTCTTGCAGTTGCTTGAAACATTTCCGTTAGAAAACAACACACCTTCATTATTGAATCCACAGATTATTATTGATCCATTTTACGACAACCTATTAGGAGTCGCAGTTTTTTCCCCAGAGAACATTATAAATTAAGCAATTAGGAGACAAATCTAACATTTAATCTTAAACTTATTTTGTATTTATTAGGTATATGAATAATAAATCATTTTGTAGATGAAAAACAGATGAATGATCACTGCAGGTTAATCAGTTCAATCTGTATCCCGCTACAAAACAAACCAATGAATCCTGAAATGTCCGAACTTCGCTCCGACTCAACCGGGAATTAAATCAATTCCAATCTGCCGTTTCTGAGATTGTCCGCAGATACGAAGCCATCGGTTGCCAGTCAAAGGAGCAAAAGAAATCAATACCGGCAGAAATATTTCAGGCTGTTCAGAGCCATAACTGGCAACTAGAGGAGACATGGGAGGTCAGCTGGACGAGCCGAGCCCCAGGCTGCAGAACGCCACGTTCAGTTCATCATCCAGACAGAAGGAGAGAAAAGGTCCAAATAACCAAGAGAGATTCTGCAAACCTTTACGAGAAATATAAAAACTCATTTCACACCTAGACGAAACACTTCTCATTTTAATTGGAATATTGGTTCCAATTAAAAAATAATAATAATAAATAAAAAGGATTTATGTTTCATATCCACACGAACCTTTATTAACAGGAAACTCTTTAAAACTTTAACAAATTAACTTATAAAGAATCACGGTCAGATCCAGAAGAAGTCTAGTAAAGTATTTTTTGGAAAACCAAAAAGAAGCCCTGATGAGAAATAATGTGCTAAAGGATGTTGGTTACAATGTGTGATGGTGGAAGTTCACTGCAAAAACACAACATCTTACCAAGAGTTTTTGTTGCCTTTTTAGTGTAAATATTTTATTACACTTCAATTAAAACAAAACTAAAATTAAAAGAAACAAAATGTAGGAGTTTTAAGTAAATAATTCCTTAGAATTGTTGAAAAATTATTAGTTATTTTACTTCACTTATAATATGGGGAAAGTTTTGCTATAGGTGAAACATGTAATGCACTGCAAAAACACAAAATCTTACCAAGTATTTTTATCTAGTTTATGGTGCAGGTATCTTGGTACACTTGAAATAAAACAAAAACTAACTTACAAGTAAAATTCCAACATGAAATATGAGGGTTTTTGAGTTAATAATTCCTTAATATTGATAAAAAAAGTTCTAGTTAAACTGCTTACAGATCATTTCACTTATAAGATAGAAAAAAAAAGTCTATCAGTGAAATGATCTGCCAGCGGAACTCGTCGTTTTTCATCAATATTAAGAAATTATTCACTGAAAACAAGCTCATATTTCTTGTTGGAAAGTTACTTATAAGTTATTCTGTCAATAGAAGACAAAAGCAAAAACTCCAGTTTTGGGTCATAATCCAAATATTATCAATAATCCCCAATCTGGTTTCTCTTTTGGAAACTTTTGGGCATTTTAGTCTGATTTATAATGAATCCGTCATGAAGGAGCTTCAAGATATTAATAATCAAGTCAAACTTGTTTCTGTTTTGCTTCCATGAATACTAAATATATATTTTTTTAAATGATATTACGTGGAAAAAACTCAATTTGTGCTGTGTAATTCAGCCTCTGGTTTGAATTTCCAGGACTGTGTTCATTTCACGCCTGTTAATGGAAACTTTTAAGGATAAAGTTGAGCAGCTGTGTTGTTGGAGTCTTGGGTCACAAAGAATTAAATTACAGATGAAATGACGTCTGCTGGAGGTTGGACACCCAGCAGTTCATTTTAAATATTTATTTCAATTCTTGGAAAAGATTAAAGGGTGAAAACAAAGAAAGAAAAAGGAAGGAGACAGAAAAATTGAATCTGATGGACCAATATAAAGTAGTGCATCACTGTGGGACGGAAGGAAAATAATACACCTACATACTAAATCTGAAAAGTGTGGTGTGTATTTGTGTAATGAATGGACGGATGGACCGGCAGACAGACAGACGGACGGATGTTTTGTTGGACGTTTGCATTTCCTGTGAAGCTTTATTGTTGTTCGTCTCTGTGATTCCTGGAAATATAACATCTTTTCCAGACAAACCAATAACACTGATCAATAATAGCACTGATCAATAGTAGAACTGATCAATAATTACACTGATGAAGGGAGCCAATCAGAGGGAGTGTTTCTTTCACAAAGATCAGTAAAATAACCACCAACAACTAACCCTGAATAGTTTTGATCCAGACATTATCTTAATAATAATCCACTAAAAACATAAAAGAAGCAGCAGCAGCATAACGTCCGGGTGTAAATGGCGACGGCGCCTTGAAACCATGTCTGTTTTCATGGCAGCTACACTGATGAGTCACTCAGTCATGAAAGTGGTTGTGACGGCGGCCGGTGAAGTTTGCGTTGCGGCGACATGACACCGGCGCTGTAATGATGCTCATTAATCATGCTGGTCTTATTCCTGCTCAAACGACTCGTGGGACTCGAGATGCAGCAATTAGTGATGAGTCACCACGTTAACGGCCGACCTCGATCCGCGCAGCGCGAGCCGCCGGGCTGACGACCAATCAGAAAGGACGACACACTTCCATGTGAGATCCAGTGGGTTCATGCAGGACGGCTGAGGCTCTGCTTCCCTCTGGAGGTGTTCTCTGCTGGACGGCTGCTAACAAGAGAACCTGGCAGACGTCAAATCGATGTGAGAGAAGAAGTCACGCTTCACTGATAAAAACTATAACTTTTAATACGCCATCTTTCTCTGCAGGTCTAAACCCAAACTTTTCCATGTAATAGCCCTCAAACAGGGCTGGTCCAAGCAGTTTTGGGGCCCTCAGCAGGTTTTCTTGGGGGCCCTTTATACCAATATGTCAACAGCAGATGCTTCTTTATTCCTATGATGCTCTCTGAGTAACATAGCTGCTATCATTAGCATAATTTGTAATTAGCTTACATTATACCAGTGTTGATTTTAACGTTTTGTCTAGTTTCTTGTGCAAATGTCTTGGTTCACTTGAACTAACTTACAAATAACTTTTCAGCAAGATATCAGATATTGGTTTTTAGGTAAATAATTCCTTAATATTGATTAAAAAGCTCTAGTTCCACTGGCAGATTATTTCACTACAATAAGGCATTTTTCCCATTTTATAAATGAAACACTTAAAGACTTAGAGATGGATGTTAGCCTACTAAAAGACTTAAATATTTAGTTTGAAAAGTTAAATATTTAGTTTACAAACTACTTAGCAAGCAAACTAAATATTTGTTTCTAACTAACTATTTAATTTGAAAGTGAAATATTTAGTTTGGAAACTAAATATTGTAAAATATATACGTGTGCATAATATGCATTCTGGCATAACCAACCCTTTGAGAACATTAATGATTTTAATGTGGCACAAAATGGAAATTATTTTTGTTCTCCTGTTTTAGGGAATCAAACATGGAGGATTATCTTCAACAACACAAAGACTTTCTATAAAATTAAATAAACTACCTGGATTATTTTATCGTTTTCTTTATTTTGTTTCTTTCCTTCCTCATTTTTCACAAACAGCCTCATCGGCGGGTCAGGCGCAAAGCAACCCACGTTTCTTTTTTTTTTAGCTTTTGATAGGATGACCTTTGTAGATATGAGGTCAAAAATAAAGCTGTTATTTTTCCGATACTGGAGTAGTGGGTGTTGATGTCAGTAAAGATCAAATGAAAAAAAAAGGAAGGAGGTTTTATTTTCGCTGCAGCATTCACACAGAGTAATTCAACGTGTTTTATAGGAGATACGACGCATTAAACACACATGAAGTGAAGATTTGACAGACATGAACAAATCTATAACAAAAGTTTCAGTTTTCAGGGAGTTTGTTTCAGAGTTGATGAGAACAGTAACTAAATGCTGCCTCGCTTTGTTTAGTCAGTCCAGTGATTTAACAACAAAGGTCAAGCATTTAGTAAAATATCTCATTTTCTTGGTGTTGGTGAGCAGCATGTGAAGGAAACATCATCTCCTGCAAATAAAAACATCTTCTCTGTTTGGAGTTCAGATGGAAAACATTTTATTCTGGTGATATCTGATGGTTGGTATCAACTGATCTAGCAACAGACATTGATTAGTTATTCAAATTAAACTCTGAATCCATGGTGACACCAGTTTTTTGTGCTTTCTGGCCTTTAGCCACATTTCTAACTTCACATTTTTAGGATCGAAAAACAAGGTATTTTGTCCATTCTGAATAAATGTTTGAATTTATATCCAAATGTTCAAAACATCTGATGCCAGTTAAATGTTAAATTTCTTAGAGATTGCACATTTGAACATATTTCATTAATGTAAATTTAGGTATGATGCTAATTAGATACATTAGGCACTTAAGGAATGAATCAGACTATTCTTTTTATATTCTGATAATTTTATTGAAGGTGCTATTCCTCGAACAAGACTTTGAAATAGAGCAAAAATATATATGTGGTGGTGCAAGAATGGAGCTTTGAGGGCCTCCAGATCTGATCCTTGTTTTGTTTTCTCGGGTTTATATTTACCAAATAACAAGAAACAGACCAAAAATGGTCGTTTTTATGGTGAAATGTCTTAAAAATGTTAAGTCAGGTATGTGCCTGTCATTACTTATTATCGAAGTACTAGATTAGGTTTCTTTAAAAGAGGTTTGATTGATGCAATGAGAGCAAAGCAGTTGTAGGTCCAACATGGATGAATTAATGTATAACTGCAACACAGACTGACAGACAAACAGCTTGATTGGATGCTTCTTGGGCTAATAGCTGCTGGAGACGCTGGAGGCAGAGAGCTCATTAGACTCTCTGTCAGTTGGCGTCAACTCACCAGGCTCAGACACACGGTGCAGCAGAAGAAGAACCACAAAGGATTTAAGGTCTAATAAAAGGGGAAAACATCTGTATTTAATTAGAAATAAAATGAGTTCTGATTATATTTGTGTCACTGGGTGAAGTGTCAGGGTGGGGGAGGAGTTAGAGGAAGGTGGCGATCCGTTGGACAAACAGATGCAAAAGGTAACGAGCACGACGACGTATTAGAGCCATTATAGTCAGGAGTACGTTTCCTCCAAAAAGTCTGAAAATATGAGAATAATCTGAGAGATTTTCTATGAAAAAAATCTGACATTTCTGAGCTTGAAAAGTTGAACATTTGCTAGGAAAATAATCTGAAAATTTTAGATGAATCTAAGAAATTTTCCTGAAAAAATTGGAAATCTGAGATTGAAAAGTTTAACATTTGCTAGAAATACTAGTTTTGAGATTAATCTAAAANCCCCGGCCCTGTCTTAGAGGCTTCACAGGGAGCGATCACGTCTCACCAAAACCTGTCTTTGGTCAAGTTCTGTTCAAGTATTTGCCTTATTTCCACTTCCATCGTACTGTGCTTCAGGCTTCAGCGTAGGTAGGCGGCCCTCCGCTTTGGCTGGCTGCCCACCCCCCACATCCCCACCCACTTTGTCCCCAGCTAAGGCTCGACTGGTGGGAGTGGGAGGAGGGAGGCACGTGTCCCAGTTAATCAGTGGGCGGCAGTAGCTCAGGGAACGAAGAAGGTGGTTTCATGTGTGCATTGGTGTTTGGGAGGTTGCAACAAATAGTCTTTAGTGTTTATTTCATTGTTTTTTGTTTGTTTTTTTGTTTTTCTTTTTAGCATGGCTCGAGCCAAAGATCTTCTTCATCTCTTTTTAGCTGACACACTTTCACTTCCTGCAAGGTTTTTGAGTCATCTTTAAGCATGTGCTGTCCGGCTCAGTATACCTATTTATGGGATGGACTCTACTTCATATTTATCTCTACCTGACCAAACTCTTAAAGTGGTTATCAATACGCCCCTTCATACGCAGAATGCGTTAAGTAGTGCGGCTCGGTGCTTCCGGGTCGGTACGGTTCAGTTAAAGCAGCAGACGACCCGATCGCACAGACTCGGTGCAGATGTCATCGCCGTTTGTCCTTCAGGTGCTCTCTTACCGCGACTGAAGCACAAGCAGATCGCATGCGACACTTCTGCCAACGGGGAGGAACAAGATGACGCTTCCCAGCTTAGAAAATCGTGTACATAAATCTTTGCAGCTCATAAACTGTTAACAGAAAACTACAAAAAAAAAATAAAATAAAATAAAACAACAAACAGTGCAGATAAAAAAAAAAAAAAAAAAACACTTTCACATTAGCGATAATCATAGAGATGTTATAGCTTCTCAGATACAATTGAAGGGATAATCAGAGTGGATGAGATGTAACTTTTTTTTTTCTTTGAGTGTTTAGTAAACTGATTTAAGGTGTGTGTATGTGTGTGTGTGGTAGCAGGGGACCAATAATCAGCCCTGCTCTTTAGCCTGCTGTAATAATTGATCCACGTTTTAGTCCAATTTGTCGTATCTTCTGTCTGAGTAAATAAAACAGGCAAAAGCCGACGCTGTTTTCTCTGGAAAAAAAAAACAAAAAAAAAAAGAAAAGTAAGTTGATTTATCTGTGGAGTTCCTGTGTCTTGATGTTTTCATCTGCAGGGAGCGGAGAAAAAGTCTGAGACTTTAAAAGGGAAAATGTGACATTTCAGGAAATAAAAAAAAAGAAAACATTTATTTTCTTTCTTGCTGAAACGTGAGACTGACACCACTTTAATATTTTCTGCCAAACTTGACCATCAGCTTAGCCCAGCATAAAGACCGGATCCCAGGAGAGAACAGCTGGTTTATCACAGAAGCAGAAATTTACCTGCCAGCATCATTAAAGCTCCTTAATTAACGCATCAGTCTGTTTCATCCACAGAATAAAAGAGCGCTAAAAACACTACCTGAAGTCTGAGGCTATTGTTCAAGATAAATGTAATATTATACAAGGCTGGGTCATGTAATAAAATGTAAAAACAGTTCTACTCTCAGAAACTAAGGTTCATAAAAATAAGTCAATCTGCAGAACCTCAGATCTTTACCAAAAGATGTCAATATGTTCTGCGTTTATTCTCAGAACAGAGTTAAAGGGGTTGAGCGTGTTCTGAATGTAGCTCCCTGCTGAGACAGAGCAATAAAATATTACCAGATGTTTGATCAGAAGTTGTCAAGTTGCCCAAATGCAGATCAGAATCATAATCCAAAGTTCACACATAGTTAAATAAAATTATTTACAAGCAAGACTTAATAAAGTTTTACTGCACAAATGCGCAGAGGGATGAATTGATTCGGAGCCATTTAACACACCGGACCGGATCAAAACCAAACTATAAAACGGGGAAACTCGCAGTTTAATGTGAGGCTGAGGGCTGTAGGGAGGGGCTGCGACGTTTACAGTTCTCAGAACAAACCAGTAGAAACTAAAGGGCTTATGCAGATGATTCTTGCAGTTCTGATGGTTTACTTCAATGGAGCCAACTAACCTCTAGGTGTGCAACTCTTTAGTAAAGAATAAATAATGAAAGTGTCGAGTTTGCACATTTCCCTGCAGCAAGCAGGACTCCTGGAGGTCACTGGTCTGGTTTGCACTTTTCTGAACAGAGTCAGTAAGAAGAAAATATTATTTTGCCTCAGGACTCCCTGATTCTTTGTGATGACGTTTTTTGGATTTTTTTTTTTTTTGCATTGAGTTAGAGTGAAAACCCAAATTTCAGATTAATTTTCTGATCTTATTTATGGAAGGAGCCACATTGATGCACTTATCAAATCCCCTCCTCTAAATGAGCATTGATTGGGTTTTTTTCTAGTTAATATAATCCAGTAGTTTCCTCAGTTTAGCATCATTTTCAGAGACTGGAGGTCACAGTGGTGTCCATCTTCTTTTGCCAAGAACTAAAATAAACACGTCTCAGTTATTGTTTGTTTTCCTTTGAACTGCAACGCTGTGCATCTTAATGGCCCATCGCCGTTACTCCTAACTGGACATTGTCAGAATAACTTCATGTTTGAGGCCTGTGTGTGTGTGTGTGTGTGTGGTATCCTCATCTGTGCAGGGAAAATGAATGCTTTAAGTGTTCCTAGTTTGATCATGTTTCCTGTTCTGACAGTTTGTAAAAGATCCACGAATGGACGGAGCTTCAGTCAAACAGAGAATATATTTTTATGTTTTAGCCTTTAATGCCATAGAGAAAGTTATAAGAGCTGTTATTTTTATTTTCCATCATGCTGCATTATGCTGTCAGTATTGTATGGAGTTTAAAAAACAAACAAACAAAAAAAAAAAGACCAAAACAAAGAATTTGTGTTGCGTGGGCATTTTGAGGAATGCTCCAGTGCAGCATTGTACCGAATTCACTCTGAAGACGATGCAGTGGGAGCCTGGTACCTTCTGTACATACTGACTTTTGTGTACATACTTCTGGTTGTGATCACCTCTGCCTTTTTCTCTTTTTATTTAGAGTTTTTTTCTTTTTCGCAGGCGTTGCTATCTGCACTGTGCTTGAATCTGAAACTTAGACAGGATGTACAGCTTTGATCTTTAAACGAAGTAATGATAAAAAGAGAAGAATGGGAAACCAACCCTGAGTGTGCGTCTTTATTTCTCACCTTGTTCAGCTGTAAAAACAACCATATAAAATATAAATACAAAACCATTTATACACAAAATCTGTTAGAATAAAGAGCAAAGTTTGTCAGATTTGACCGTGAATGCTGCTTCATTTAATGTCACTCAAATAGAAAGAACTCAGACGTCCAACATTTAGTGAACTGGAGTATCACATTATTTGACTGAGGTACGTAAAGGGCCTTGCAAAAGTATTCATATCTAACGTTTCCACATTTTGTCAGATTACAACCACAAGTTTCAATATACTGCAACTCTAAATGATTTGCAGTGCAACACGTTGCTTTTAGAAGTAATCTAATAAATTGAGTCAACTTCTGTAATTTAGCATAAGCTGTCCTGTGAAGGCTTTAGATATTTATTAGAGTATTATGAGAGAAGGAGGAACACAGCAGGCAGGTCAGCAGTGAATTTATGGAGAGGTTTAGTCTCTGGTAGACTGTTGCTGTTAATGGAGCCCAGATGTAGAAATCCCACTGCTGCTGATCGTTGCATTTTCCGCATAAACAAAAACTGGTATTTGAATCATATCGCTGCCATCTAGTGGTATGAGTTATTTCCAATTATCCATATTTTTTTTTTCCTAATTTGCTGATTAATTACCAACATTTGAATTTGTTGAAGTTCCTCTTTTAGATGAGAAATGTGTGCAGGTTCACCTTCAAACAAGACCAGTTTTGATCAAAGCATATTCATGTGTTAGAATAGCCTAGTCAAACTCCAGATCTAAAATCAATTTAGAAACTGTCAGCACTTGAAAACTGATCTTCATAGATGTTCTCGCTCCAACAAATCAGGGTTTGTGTCTCTATGTGCAAAGCTGACTTGCAGCTGTAACTGCAGCAAGACATGTTTCAATTACAGCTGAACATTAAAACTTTAACGCATCCCACCCTGAGTTAGAGTATTAACTCAGACTGAACACAAATGAACACCGTATTGTATTGATCTATTGCATAAATCTATGGCTTGTGGTAATAAAGTGACAGAATGTGGAAAAAGTCTGGGGTGTGTAAATACTGCTGTTTTACTAAAAACTGCTGCCTCACGTTCATTGACTTCTGGGAAGGTTGATGTACAGTACCTGTGAAAACTTATGTTAAAAGACATCACTGGAAGCCCACTGAAGGCAACAATGTCCTGACGCTGCAATCTGCTTGGGGAAATATTGTCACCGTTATTCCACAGATCCAGGATGCAACCTTGTTTTCAGCTGCACTTCTCTTCAGAGAGTCTCTATGGCTGCTGCTGCTGCATCTTGTCAGACTTTTTCATTTCATCGTCCGTCTGTCCCAGTTTCAGTTTTCCAGCTCCGTGGAGCTGTTATAATGAGTTGTGCTGCGAGTCCGCTCTGCTGCTTCCATAGCTGTAGAGTGGGGGTCCACCTGAGTGTGTGGGGAAGGGCACAAAAACAGGAGCTGTGAGTCCGGCACTCGCTTCTGATCAAAACAAAAGAAACCACAGCAACTTTAGGTGCAGTGTCTGCACTTCTGCCCCACGCAGATGGAGCCTGAACACTGTCAGCACCCAACTCTGCTCATCTACTCTGATTTCACCAAGTCAGCAGGGGTACATCCTTTGCTTCTGACTCACCTGCTGTCTGCCTAGAGTGTGAGTGTTGGTCAGTGGCGTACCTTCCTGACAGGAGAGTCCGATCCAGCTGTGGACACAGAGACAGCGGCCGTTGCGTCGGTCGCACTGCGCCCCATTCTTACACTCGCAGGTCTCTGCGCAGTCGGGCCCATAACGATCGCCTCTGCAGTCTGAAACAGAACCCACACAGGAACCAGATTGGTGCATGTAAAGCAGGGGTGTCAAACTCAATTTCACCCAGGGCCACTTCAGCATATTGGCGCCCCTCAATGGGCCACATTGACGGTATAAATCAGGAGTGCATCCCTGCTAAAACACACAGCAGACAAAAGGTTGACTTCCCTCATTCAGTTCTGTAGAGGCTTATAATGAGTCAATGGTCCAGGTGTGTTAGAGAAGGAATGCATCTAAAGCTGCAGATGGTAGCTCTGGAAAACTAGACTTGGGCACCTCTAGCATAAATGTATAAAAATACAATGTTAAAAATAAATTAAACACCACCTTATATTGTTAAATAACTGATTTTATGTATTGAAGTTTTAAATATTACATTTGAGTTTCTATGGCCTATAAAATGCTCGGGGGCCACATGTGGCCCGCGGGCCTTGAGTTTGACACATGTGCATTACGCCATAGAACTGCCAATTGGCAATTGAAGTAAAGTAGCTTGGATTTCAAAGAAGCCTACATTGAAGTTGATTGGCAAATGAACCATCACCAAAGAGGAAGGCTCTTGTTGTCTCACTGCACCCCAAGCAATGCATAACCTACAAAAACTGTTTCTGTCTGGTTTTGAACCATAGACCTTTTGTGTGTAAAGCAAACGTGATAACCACTACACTACAGGAACTGAACTTCTCTGCTTTGTTTCAGTTTGAGGTTCCAAAGTTGATCATGTGAGATGCAACACATGAAAATTTCAACTGAGGTTTGCACTCAGATGCCTGGATTCAGAGTACAGACCATAACACCACCGAACCCTTGTTGACCTTTAGTAAACACCTGTGATGAACAAAAATGCAAAAATCTGTTTTTGAACCAGAAACCTTTTGCATGTAAAGCAAACATGATAACCACTACACTACAGAAACTCATGCTCTTTGTAGTGTTCCTGGTAGATGATCCACATTTTGTTAGAGACTAATAACGAGCATGGAACAATGTCAAATACTTACAGATCCTCTCAGAGAGCACAGTAACTTGGTGAACAAACTGTCAGACTTGTGCCTAATTTCACATTACAGTCCATAAACTAAGCCTGGGATCAAAAAATTGTATTGAAAATGTCATTAGCAGAGACAAATGGTTCTACAGAGACTTGGCTAAATGGCTAAAAAATAAAATCAATACTTACAAATAAAAAATGGTTCAAAAATAAAATTAACACATTAAAATAAAATAAAAATATCTCTGAAATACAATCAACACTTGAAAATTAAAAATGGTTCAAAAATAATATTAACACTTCAAAATACAAAATCTCTGGAAAATAAAATATTATGTATATTATTTTGAAAAACATTAGAATATAAGCACTTTTATCAAATCTTCATTGTGGTAAGATCATGTAAATTATTCTTAAATCCATGGAAACTCAACAGTTTGTAAGGTAGGTGAGTTAGCTCAGCAGGTTAGAGACCCTACCGGTAATGCTGAGGTCATCG
>NW_015115020.1:0-18791 GCF_001443285.1 Poecilia latipinna
TTTTTTTTTTTTAATTTTTTTTTTTTTCTGTCCACCTTTTTTAACATTATGTGCATTTATAAAGATGTTCACTGACATATAAGGAGATGGGTGGGGAATTAAGGAATTATGGCAAAGAGTAGTGAGTGCAGAGAGTTTTTAGTAATATATGTCTAGGTCAGTGGAGAAGAGATTTATAGGTGGTTTTATTTATCAAAGTTATAAGGGCTGCGTTTTGTTCTGTGATACTGAGTCAGGAATCTGGCTGCATCTTAACACAGCCTTTTCCCCATAACCAACCACTGGCTCATGAGCAACTAAAATTAATGTTTTGTCTTAGTCAAATTACAATTAGAAACTAAACATTTAGTTAACCAAACTGTGAATACTTGCTTGTTATCATTCTTATATCAAAACAGCATATTTCCGTGATGTGTTATTTCTAATGAAGCACAATGTGAAGTAAGAAAGGATTAGAACCATCCACCCATCAATGGTCTTCTACTTCTAATGGGTCCCCTCTGATATTCAAATGATCATTTATTTCCTATGCAGTCCCATTCACTTGTCTGGGATTTGTCCCATTAAGCTTGATTTCTCAGGATGAATTTCCGCAGGGCCAATCAATGAACAGAATGAGAAGTAGTGAACGATGATGTTGAATTTCTGTGCTAATTTAAAATTGTATTCTGACTACCGTTGTAGTTTGGCAATGGCAAATCCAAACACTTGAACTTCAACAGAGTCCATGCCTCAGAAGTCAACTGTTTCTCAATAGCCAAGAGTCTGGAGTCTCTGAGCAAAGCAGAGCGTAAAAGAACTGATTTTTACCGGGCTATTCCCAGTTGGATAAGTCCACAAAACCTCCAAACCAAAGTGCCAGGGAAGCATCCTGATCAGATTCCCAAATCTTCTCAACGAACTTCTTCCGATTCACAGAACCAAGGGCTCTACGCCAAACTTCCCTTGGACTGTATAACTTTGTACCTTGTGTTTAAGGTCTATCTAGCCCAGGGGTGAGCAATCCTGGTCCTGGAGGGCCAGTGTCCTGCACCTCTTAGATGTCTCCCTGGTCCAACACACTTGAATCCAACAGCTGATTCGCCTCCTAAGTGCAGTCAGGTTTTCCAGAGTCCTGCTAATGACCTCATTATTTGACTCAGGTGTGTTGAAGTAGAGACACATCTAAAAGTTGCAGGAGACCGGCCCTCGAGGCCTGGAGTTGCCCACCCCTGGTCTAGCCAGTAAATGGAGGAAGCATATTCCTACCAGGATCTCATACTTTCACTCCCCTTTTTACTACTTTGAGTTGTTGAAGGAGTACTATTGTCCCTATGGTTCTCGATGTTTGTTGATTTCTGGTACACTCTCTCACAGTATATTGACCTTGTAGGAGGAGTTAGAAGATGAGCCATTTATTGACTTTGATGATAGGGAACCACTTTAGCAGGTCCAGTAACGGGGCATTCTTCTGGAGCCAGACCTGAGAAGAGCTCACCCAAGGAAGCATCAGGATACAACCTCCATGTGAGCCTGCTGCTAGGAAAACTGAGATTGTAGCAAGATGCAGGTGGCAGGCGAGTGCGTGGTTCTGGACCTACTGAGTGTTGGCATCATAAGATCATTTGCATCATGTAGTGTCATGCATTCATGCTGTTTGTGGCATTGTCATACTAGACTAGTTGGATATAATTTAACATAATCTCCTGTTGTGAAGCCTTAATGAGGATATTGTCAGGACTGTGGGTTTTGGGGTTTTTGTTTTTTGGGTGTTTCTGTTTCATTTTAGTTTTTCCTTTCAGGGTTATTCTAGTTTCATTATTTAAGGTAACTTATTTTGGTTAGATTTGTATTGTTCTTATACTTCTTATTTCAGTTCCTCATAGTGTTTCTTAGTTATTTCAGTGTCCAAGGTTCAGTTGTTTCTATTGGTCTGAGTCTATGTCTCTCTTTCTCTAGTGATTCTAGTTAGATTATTTCTTTTGTTTAGTCCTTCTAGTTATTCCTCTCTCGTAATGTTTCTAGATTTCTTATCATGTTACTTTAGGTCTAGTTCTTTTTTAATGACTGAATCTATGTCCATCTTTCTTTTTTTTTTTTTGGTGTTGTTAGCTCTAGTGGCCTTTATTTTGAAAGTAGTCCGACAGGAAAGAGGGCAATTAGAGAGAGGGAAGGCCGGAATCGAACCTGTGACTACGGCCATGAGGACTAAGGCCTTCATACATGGTTCGTGCTTTGCCTCTGAGCCACCACAGCACCCCATATGTCCATCTTTCTTTAAAGGTAAAGGTAAAGGTAATTTATTTATACAATACATTTTCAGCAACAAGGCAATAGAAAGTGCTTTACAGGAATTAAAAGGAAATACAAACAAAACAACAAACCAAAAGAAAGAGCAAAATAAGAAAAAGCTAATAATGTTGATCCAAAGTAAATAAATACATATCCTATACAGGGTTGTTAGATAAGTATAAGTAAGTATCCTCTGGTCTAATTCCTTTTCTGGTTTGGTAGAATAGGAGTCTAAAAAGTAGTTGCTAAGGCAGTTTTTCTGGATTCCAAGTTATAATCCCTGTTCTGGGTTGCTAAATAAGTGTGAGTAAGTATCCTCTGGACTACTGGGTTGCTAGATATGTATAAGTAAGTAATCTCTGGACTTTCTAAGTATGTTCTAAATTTGTAAAAGTAATGAGTACTCCACAATTTCTAAGTAATAATAAAAACAAAGTGTTCCTGTTCTGAAAGATATTTTCTGGATTTTTTTCTGGATTCTAAGTTTGTTCTGGATTGCAATAGTAGGAGTCCCTCTGCATAATAATCTAAAAATTAATCTAAGAAGTATAATATTGATCTAAATAGTGAGTACTCTACAGTTTCTAAAAAAATAAGCTAAAGAGTGACTAATCTAATTCCTTTTCTGGGTTAAAAGTGAGTACTCCACAGTTTTCTAAATAATAAATTAAAAAGAGGAAAGGACACATTAGGGCACATGGCAACATTTAGACAAAACAAAGGACAAAACAAAGTCATGAGTGAAGGTGGTGACATCACAGGGCCATGAAACCACATTGCTCAGCCTCCCGGCAGAAGTCCGATAAGATGTTGTTATCAAGGCATGTCCTTGGGAGCGCTCAGCTCCACAGCTGACAGGAGGGGGTGCGGTGGGAAGGAGCGTTATGTTTACATATCTTCAAGGAGATTGAAAATATCCAGCACTTTCAAGGCAACACGGGAAAAGCCAATTCAGATACAGAATGTCTTAGATCGGGTAAATTATAAATTTCAATCTTCCCTAAAGTCTCTCCGATACATCTCAGTTCCCAGTAATCCAAATTAGTGGATTCATTCCACTAATTTGTGGGCATTCCACTGAACCAAAACTAGCAACTTCTCAGGTCCATTTCTTCTCAGCAAAACTCACATCCAACTTGCGTCTCTGTCCACACCAACAGTCTGAGTGTTCCCTAGTTGGGCCAAGTCCGTCACAAATTTGTAGATAAGCCAGGTTTCTGCAAATTCCAAACAGCAAAAATCCTATTATCATTAATAAATCCAGGGTGTATCCTACCGGGTGTGTCCCCCGCAGGACAAGGGGGCTCTCCTGTGCCCAGACTTCTCGTAGAGAAAATTTTATCAGTTGCATTGAGAGACTGGTTAACTAGATCCATAATTTGTAGATTTGGAGGATGTGCAAAGAAAGGCTCCAAAAATATAGAAAAAGACAGGGCAAAAACAGAGCAAGCAGGGCAGACAAGGGCAGGAAGGGAGCAGAGGAAAAAAGTGTCCGCCTTCATCGAGAGCAAGAGAGGAAACACAAGTGATTCTAGTTAGGTTATTTCTTTGTTTAGTCCTTCTAGTTGCTCTAACTATGTGCTCTTTCGTTGTTTCCCCTCATCTTTGTCTTTTTCTACTTTACCATGTTTTCTTTTAGCTTAGTGTTAGAATTATTTCCAGTTCCCTTATGCTACTTCCCTCACTCTTTTGTGTTCCCCTCTATATCTATGTAGTTTCTCTGTGCCACTTTTGCCCTGCCCCTCAGCCTGGCTCCTTGATCACCACTCTCACCTCCAATCAATTAGCTCATCAACCCTGGTTTTATCTAGCTTTCTACCTCCCAGCATTTAAGCCTCTCATTCTCTGCCATTACTTGTCAGATCCTCACCGTCTCCTGACTGGAGGATCTTTTGGTTTAATTTTTGCTGAATCCTTGGGTACCTTGGATCTTCTCTTTTTTGTGTTCAGCGTTTTTTTATTAAATCATCTAACTCAGTTGCTGCCTCCGCCTCTATGCATTTGGTTCCACATTTCAACAACCAACATCATGCAAAGTCAGAACAGGAGCAGCTTGGATGCATTTTTAAACACAAACTAAAAAGATCATATATGGTGTTTTATTCACTAAGGAGAGATGTTGATTTCAAGCAAGTTTAAGAAGTGCTTTATATTGTTTTAGTTTATAGTATTCATGATCATTTGAAGGAAGTGAAAAGATAAACTGTCCCAAATGGGGCCATGCCAAATGAAATGCTGGATGCTTAGGAATTTCAAAAGTGCATAGAATATATGTACATAATTCATGATCTTTGGTGTGCATCAGTTATTTATGTGGGAAAGGATGCTCAGAACACAAACACTGGTCTTCTTGTATCTCTGGAGGCACATGGTGGGTGTGCTCATTAACAAGATTCAGCTTTCTTCCAGTGGAGAAAAGTTTTCATGTTGTCATGATCAAAACACTTTTATCTACACAAACAGGGGTTGAACTTCCTTTTTATGCTGCATGTGGTAGTTTGATCTTCAATTTCTTATTCACTTCTGTCTCATTATTATCCCACTGCTGCTAACATTTAACCCATGAAGGAAATTGTTCCCTTTCCTTCTGCCATTCCCACCCAGCTCATCTGTTGGAATTTATTCTTTTGTAGGTGCAGCTTCTCTGGAAGCGGAAGTGATCTTTGTCCAGTTTTAAGGTTTTAATTCCTCTACAGCTGGTTTGGCTTCTAAACTGGGTGAAAATGAGAGCCAAAATGTTTTATCAGAAACACTGTGTTTAAGTGTTTCAGCCAGAAACACTTAAACGCATCAAACGTAATTTTACTCATGTTGTCTGAGTCATTATACTGATCTGTTTTTCAGGTTCTTCATGGACTGCTAAAAGAAAAAGAAAAATATTTCTCTTTTTTTTGTTTTTGTGCCCATCAATTCAGTTTTAGATATTTGTATTAATCACAGTTAATTCTATTGAAAACAGAGCATCTTTGTAAGTATCTTTACTGCTAGCCTGATACCTCCATGTCAGTTCCTCTCCAGAAAGTAATAACACACTGGAAGCAGATTGCAACAACCAGCCTTAACATCAGTTGTCTTCACATGTTTAATTTTGTGTTTGATCATCGCTAACAGCTTTCTAGTCGATGTGAGTAAAGACTCAATTTTTCCAGAGTTGATCCTTGTTTCCCTAACATCTGTTATACTGTCTTCTGGGACCAACCCTGATTGATAGCAGTCCATCTTTTCTTATTAGGGCTTAGAGTCGAAAACAGTTTGTTGACTTATGTTCACTAACTTGCTTTCTGAGAACTGACCACAGGGATTCAGTGAGATTCTGATCTGTAGGGTTTCATAGACATGGGTCCAAAATGTAGTTGTTTTGATCTCTGATCCATTTTATCATTTGTACCTTGTGACATGGTGTTCTGTCATGCTAGAAAACTATGCTATAACCACATCAAAAGTAGTGCATGGGGGCTACTTTTGAAGTATTTTTGATTTCACTTTGCATTCATGAAAATGTTCCTGGGAATAATTGAGAGTAAGACCACTCCTTTGGATAACATCAAGATTCTTATCTGTCAGTGATAGGGACCGCTAATGAATGAGTTAGTTGCGTTAACACTACAGCACTTAATCATAAACATTAGCTCTGCTAATTCCAAAGCACTATGACAGCATGGTATTTAGTGGAAGCTAAGGCTAAAGCGCTAACTTAAATTCAAGTGATATCTTGAGAGACTATAACCCTCAAGCACCAATTCATTTTTATCATTATCATTTACATGCTCTATAATGATCTCTAAAAGTCTTGGAGAAGCACAAAACCAAGTAACTTATGCACTGTTGCCAATTTAGTGACTTTTCAGTGATGGTCTAGCAACATTTTTTCAAAACAGCAACTAGCGACATTTTTCCATTCTATTAGACACTGGCAACAACACGTACAGCATCATAGGAAATGCAGTTGCAATGAGCAGTACAGCTGCTCCCAATAACTACTTTCCTTGCTGAGGAGTTGGCAATAGTGCACTCTTTCACAGTACCTCTTTACAGGAATGAAATAAAACATTGACAGTAGAGAACAAGATAGGAATAGAATATTTACAGTGGAAAGGCCAACAAAAGTTATGGGTTTCATAATCAAGAGAAGCCTATTGATGGAGGAGAGAAGTTAGCTGATCAATTTATTCCATAGCAAAAACATCAGGACTAGTTTTTGCCATAAAGGAACAATTTTAAAATTATGCACCTCATTGAAGTTATTTTATCTGCGCTTCGTCAAAACATATTTGTGTCACTACTGAGGCTTTTGGCCACGCCCGCAGGAGGACCTAAGCTGTTTCCAGAACAGATTAGGTCCTCTGTCTCACCTGTTGTCTGGATATTGGTGGATGAACCTTTGAGTCCTTGTTTCCTGGGATAATTCTCTCTGGACATCCTGCTGATACTTGATCAGATCTCAATCCATGTCTAAGCAGATTTTGTGGTGTAGAGAGGTGTGCATTCTGAAGTAACATCCCCCAGGTTTATAAGGACCAAGTGTTCCTAAGCGGAACAGTCATTAAAGCTGTCAAAGGCTTAATGTTGTATTTGATTCATATAAAATTTAATTGCTGAACAAACTCTGCATACAGATAGACCATTTCCACTGTGAAGTTTAATCATGTGGCGATGTGCTATAAATAAAAAGCTCCTATTTATTTGATGGATGCCTGTGCATTTGTGTATAAGATAAAATTTAATGTTAATGGTTTATTATTTAATGTCCATTAAAAGGTATAAATAATAAGTGAAAATAAAGGGCACTGCACTGACAATGTGATTATCTTTCTTCATATGTTTGCTGACTGGTGCTTTTTTTCTCTCTCTCTTTTCCGTTGCAGATGACAGACCTCTCTACATAATCAACCCTTAAACCACGATCGCCACTGCACCGCTACTCCTGCGTCTACAACTCGAATGACAGACACTCTTCAGTGAATGGTGCCTCCACCCCCGAGAATTGATGTTTGAAAATGAGAGTGTTCATCTTTCCTTCAGAGGATGCTGACGGGACCTTTTTGTGGAGTGTTTTCCATCTAGTGAGGAATATTTCTCAGGTGTGCAGGAAGAAAATGAATGACTGCTATCGTTCCTCTGGATGGTTGGAGCTCACTGGGTTATAAAAAGGCTGTTATCAACTGCAACCGTCTTCTGCACAAGTCACCCTGGATTTTGTTTGTGTTTGCATCTGCATAGCATAAGTGGAAAAGCTTAACTGAACATATTTTCATTAAGGATAAAAAAACTAAGCTGAGAACTGGCAATCATGTCTCAGTGGAGGCACCACTCAGAAACTTGGAGTGCTTTCTTTCAGACTGCCAGGAACAGGGGCAGGAGGATGGGATGTGAACCAATTAGAAGTTCACTGGGCTTGGGCTTCTGGGTGTTTACACTAACATGGGTCGGAACGCTGCTTCTGCTGTGTCCGGTTGCCGTGTTGGCCGAGAAACTGGATGAGAATGACCCGGTGGTCACAACCGCCTACGGCAGACTGCGCGGCATCAAGAAGGAGCTCAACAATGAGATCCTGGGGCCCGTCATCCAGTTTCTGGGCGTCCCCTACGCCACCCCGCCCACTGGCGAGCGCCGTTTCCAGCCTCCGGAGCCGCCGGCATCATGGTCGGACATTCACAATGCCACGCACTTTGCCCCAGTGTGTCCTCAGAGCATTGTGGAGGGCCGCCTGCCAGACGTTATGTTGCCAGTTTGGTTCACCAACAGCATCGATGTGGTGTCCACTTACGTTCAGGACCAGAGCGAGGACTGCCTCTATCTCAACATCTACGTTCCCACTGAGGATGGTGAGTAGGCCTGCAGGCCCAGCAGTCAGGCCGGTTGTGGAAGGGCTGAGAGAAATAAAGCCACAACCGTCGCTTAGAGAGCATCTGTGTTGTTGGGAAGTGTTCGGTGTGAGAGTGCATCTCTGTCTGATAGTAGACAAAAAGCATGACTTTGTGCATGTTTAACGTGCATGCCGGTGTTTATAAAACTTGAGAATGTGGAAGTGATTTGTATAAGAGAAAGCAGTGTGCACATGTGTTGATGGAACTTTAATGTCCATTCACAGCTTCTCCCATCCTGTCCTGTCTGACCTTCTCTACGTCCTCCTCTGATTCCTCTGTCCCATTTCTTGAACCTCTTTCTCCTTATTGCCTTCACTACACCCCCCATGTCTGTACCTCATCATAACGTATTGTGCTCTGCCACAAAGGCCACAGTTCATTAAACAAGACAGTCGTTGTCATGATCATCACCGATTGATTTTGCTGACTGAATGACTGGCTGGCTGACTGATAGACTGAATGCTGCTCTGATTGAGCCGGCGTGATTCATTCTTTCTCTCCTTTCCTTTGTTTTTCCTCTCCTTCCTCTCTAAGTCTCTTTCAGTCAATCAGCTCTGTGTGTTTGCGTGTGTGTGTGTGTGTGTGTGTGTGTATGTGTGTGTGTGCGTGCGCATGCTGGCTCCTGTGTGCTTTGTGCGTCCAGGAGCTCCATGTTATTCTTTAGTTTTCTATTCATTTTACAGTCAAAAGAATATCCAAGGAATGTGCCAGGAAACCGGGCAAGAAAATATGTAAACAAGGAGGTATGTATGATCTAAATGTAACCTTCACTATGCCACAAAGGGAAGAAGGAAAACTGTGGGACTACGACGAAGAATTGTGCGGTATGGCACACTGCACAGGGTGCAGCTATAAGCCTGAGGTCTACAAATTATTCAGGGCATGACTTGGGGCGACCAGAGCGGGTCTTTGCATAAGTTGGAAAGTCAAGAAGTCAGAGTCAGTATTCTGACTGAATATATATTAAGGCTTATCAGAAAATATTGTTAAAGATTCAAAGAAACTACTTTATTCTGATTCGTCACATCTGATGAGACGACAATGTCTGATGAGACATCTGGGAGATAAATCAGTTTTATCAATTAATCAAATTTTTGGGTTTTGAATATTTTAGTTTGGGAAAATTTGGATTTTGTCCAACAACTTGAGTTTCAAATTGAAACTCAAACTCTGCTTGAGTTTCAGAGTGATGCCAGCTCACCCAAGGCGGCCACTTTTTTAACAGATGTGTTTCACATGTTCATTTATTTGGACTTTAAATTCAGGTTTACTCTATGATGGAGTATTGAGGTAAAACAAGGACTTTTTTTATTTTAATTACAAGTATAAAGTTGAAAATAAAGTCAATATAATACAGGAATTGAGTCATTATATCACCAAAAAATGAAGTCAGAATATTCAGAGAATGAAATGGTAAAATTATGAGATGTCCAACACACAAAAAACTAAAAATTCACAAGAAATGTTGATCATCTGGAAGGTAACTTTGTTGTTGGTTTTACCTACTAGAAATATTTTATTTTCTAACACATCAGCATCTATTATTTATCAATAGCAGGAATATTGAACCAATTGCACAAAGAAATAACCACACAAAACGAGCTGCTCATGCCAGGTCTATCAAGGGCTTTTTTTTCTCATTACAACTTTTATTGTAATTTAAAGACGTTTATATGGTAAAATTGAACCTTGATTTTGCCAATATTATTATTATGTTATTAATACATTTTCACAATATAACAACTGGCCCAAAAGCAACTTTTTGAAAATATTTTTTTGTCGTTTAGAAAAGAAAGAGAGGAACAAAAAAGAAAAGAAAAATAGAAATAAAAATGGGAAATTGGGTCCTATAAGAAAAAAATATGAGATTTTATTTTGAAGCAGTGACGTCAGTAACGCCTTACAAAGTAACGTCGGACAACTTTTTTCAGTAACGAGTAATCTAACGCGTTGCTATTTCAAATCCAGTAGTCAGACTACATTTACTTAATGGAATCACTTTGCGTTACTGTGCGTTAATATTTTATTTTGTAATTTAATGTTATTTCCTCTATGCATCTTTTTTATGCGTAGATAATGTCGCCGTTTTTATGCGACATTATCAGCAGCGACAGAAATGTAAACAATGGAGGAGAGAGATGCGCATTTTGTTGCTGGAAAAACAGGAACTATTTTGAGTTTCTGTCGCAAAGTCCGATTATTATATATAATAATCGGACTTTGGGCGGTTTGGGCGGCACAATAAGCGGCTTTGGGCTTGTTTTGTTTCTAAAGTCGCCTGCAAATTTAATGAGTCGCGGGTTGCGCTTTTTGCGGCTCGTTTTTGAACGTGAAGTTACTCATTTGCGCTTGGAAATAAGCAGAGACACATAATAAATCCCAGAGTTTGTCTGTCATCCAGGTCGTTTTAGTCAGACTCTCCTGTCCATCATTCCCCGGATGACTCGTCCCGCTGTGTCTTTGATAATGTCAAGTTAATATATTACCTCTAATTACGTCGAGCTTCGCGTTGCGCTCCAGAAAACTGCAAACATCGAGACTAACATGAACAGCGCAATAAAACTGCCCCGAATGAACGTGTCCATAAAGTTGTGCAACTATACACCATTATAATAATTAATATTAAGATAAGCGTCACAAATCTGTGCAGAAGGATATCTGAGTTGTGGAGCGGCAGCAGGAGCTCTGTGCGCTGCGCTCTGACAACAAATACAGGGCCGTAACGCAGAACCTGGAGGCTGGGGCAGGGGGATGGGGCCTTTAAAATCCTTCTTAGTTTTCCAGACAATAGTGGAACACACAAATTACTTTTTTTGTACTGTTGTAAGCATTAAACAATCTCCCCTTCAGTTCAACCTTATAAGTGGAAATACATTGTTGATGTTATTATAATAAAATAGCTTGCAATTAAGTATTGGCGAAGCTCAATATAATTTTCACAGGTGACGGAGCGTTGTTGTCAGCAGCTGCTGAAAGTAACTAAAAAAAGTTACTTTTAATGTAACTTAGTTACTTTGCATATCAAGTAGTCCGTAATCTAACTAAGTTACTTTTTCAAGGAGTAGTCAGTAATCTGATTACAGTTACATTTTCAAAGTAACTGTGCCATTGCTGTTTTGAAGCTATATCGCCCAGCCCTAATCAGACACTAAAGTCCTGAGTCATGTGTGGAAGTTGTCAACCTTTATGATGGAATGACTGCAAGGCTCAGGAACGGACGGGAGATCTGACTGGCTGCCAGATCTGAGGTCAGGAGGTGTGTGGTAACAGTGTGGTGGGATAGCAGCATATTACATGAAGGAGAGCTCAAACAACAGCACACACCCACACGCACGCACACACACACACACGCACATGCCCACGCGCGCACACACACACACACACACACACACACACACACACACACACACAAAGATGTAGCTGTACGTAGTATTGAACAAGATGAGCTCAGGGTGGACCTTGAGTGTGTAATCTCCATTAAAAGAAAGCAGGGCTGTGTTCATGTTGGCTTGGCTCACTGTATCAAGCTGTGTTTCATCAAGATAATGTCCTGCGCTGCCCTCTCTCTGTGTCTTTCTCTCTCTCTCCCTCTCTCTCTACATCTCAGGCAATCCCTCTCTCTGGATGCGAGGACATGTTGGAAGTGTGAGTGTGTGAGAGGAAAGAGATATCGACAGTGTCCTTGATTGGGTCTGGGTGTTAATGTCATCGTCTTGGCAGCGACTCATATTGTCACTTATTGTATATCCTTTAGCTTTTTATTAGGCAAATGCAAAGCAATCTGACTGGTCTCCTCAAATCCTAGCATCATTTATCTGCTCTAACGTTGGACACACACACACACACACACACACACACACACATACACACACGCAAACAGAGAAGGATATTGACGTAAATTGGGAGATTAAAGAAGCTTACGCTGGATATTAGTCACACAGCATGGAAATCACTATTTAGAAACCAAGACCCATTCAACATCCTGTATCTTTTTACTTTATGATGAAAGGAGATTAGGGTTGAAAATAATGTCTAAGACAGGAAAAGGACAGTAAGATGGCAGGGCCTGCTGCTGAGGATGTTTTTACAGTAAGGGCATTTTTATTTGTTGTTTCCTTGGCTTAATTTCACCACCCACAGAAGGCACAGAAAGACAAATAATCACTTGAAATTTCAATTTACCTCCAGTGGTCCCACACTGTAATGGATGTGTCATAAATTAAGCTGTGTGCAGGTGTGCTACTCTCCTTGGTTCTGTGTTTCTGAGCTCTTGGTTTTGGAATCACAAACAGAACAAATTGATCAACTCTGTGGGTTTAGAGCGGAGATGCTCGGAGAGTCTAAGGGGGTGTGTGGATTGTGACCTGGAGGTCTAAACCTGCTCTGGCTCACACCAGAGGTTCGAGTTGGGAAGGAGATGAGGAAGCTCTGCTTCAGCTGGGCAGAACCAACAGAGGGGTTTCAGATCTGCTCCGACTGCTTCTAATGGAGACAGTCAGGAGGAGAGCACAGCGCTCACCTCTTCTTTCATCGTCTTCTCAAGACCTGAAGTTATTTCCACTGGTACCTTGTGGTTGATATCAATCATCAGGTACAAATCAATCAAATTAATATTTACTAGATGCTGTTCTTTTTTCAATTAATATATTTTTTGTTGTCATTATACATGGCAAAGTCAAAGTATAAGAGGCTGTCCCTCAGGAAAAAAATACAATAAAATAAAACAACAGACAATAGACATAGCAGCTGCAACAGAAAGGAAGAACTAAAACATTTTACACAGATTTATGCTTTGTGCTTTTTTTTTGTTTTAATTTTGCATAACTGTGGTTGGGTATTTGGGGGGTAATTTTCTATTCAAGTTTCTCTCTAGAAACATTTTTGGAAAACACCCATTTTTATTTCATCTGTGTTTGTTTATTATTGAGTTAAAAAAATCATATTTAATTTTTTTTTCTACCAAGCAAAAATACTTTTCATTGATCACTGTCCCATTTATGTAAATATGGCAGTTTACATAAATGGGATTGGGCCAGGGGACAGTTTCTTTGACAACTTTTCAGAAACAATTTAAATTGATTATTATTAATGTTGCTGCCAGCTTCTGACACTCCCAGGCTTGGATAATACAAACTTATGTATTAAAGCAATTTCTTTTCATATGACGGACAGGGACAAAAGCTTTTGATTAAAGCTAAAAAATATACTGCCATTAAGGGGTTGAAATATTCAATAATTTATGAGGATTTAGGTTCATTCTAGCAGATTTGTTTAAAAAAGGGGAAATGCATAATATTTGCGGTGGAGAACAAAATGAACAGATCCAAAAGCATGTTGTGATCAGAGCTGTTGTCCTCAGTGCCATGCTGCATGTGTTACTACTGGTTTCTGTTTACAGTCATTATAATCTGGTGAAGGTTTGGACAGAAGGCTGAAGGCCACCGCTCTGGGCCAGTGTGGGGGGTAGGGGCGTGTTTAATCCCGATGAAACCATTTGTTCCTTAGTCTTTATCCTGGTAGCACAGTTTGAGTGCAAAGACAGTGAGTTCCATCACAACGATGCATTTTGTATGGCGACCTGCTGCTGACGTTTCCTTTCTGCAGTGAAGTCGGCGTTCCTGCTGTTGCACTATGCACCAGGATGGACTCCACTGAACTGCTGCAGATGTTCAGCTCTAGTTTTTGAGTTTCTTACCAGCTTGGTACCGGTTCACCACAATTTCACTGGATCACTATTTAAAGTATCATTTTCACATCACTTGGTTTGATGGTTCACCCTGTGTTTGTTTGAACAGCGGCTTCCACTTTCCCAGCCTGAACCATGGCCGGCTCAGTGTGCTGTCACCAGACAACTCGGGAATAGAAACACAAATTGATATAGAAGTAGATAAGGGAGCAATAGCAGCTGTCCAAACTGACAGTATTGGGAAAGAGTGGTGTCAGACTAATAGAGCTGTTTTTCCTTAAACAAGCAGTTTCCAGACACTTCAGCAGGTCGTTCTCAGACTGCTGCTTTGTTGTCACTTCTCAGTCCTAAATGCACCTCACAGCATTCCAGTTTCAGTCACTCTGAAACTGATGGGTGGTTCCAATTCAAAAACACAAAATGGTAAATAGAAATGAAAAAAGCATATAGCTTTGTACTGAAGACTTGAAATATTAATTGTTCACATTATAGCAAAAACACTTGTCATTTTTTAAATATATTTTTAAAATCTAAATTAATCTATCTGAATTCATTTAACTCAGTTTAGCATTTCTTCTTTACTCACACAGATTCATTGATAACTGATTATTGCTGGCCCCTCTAAAAAAACTTCCTGTCAATTGCAGCAAACAGATAAAGTTTTGCTTTTTATGTCTGTTGATGCTGAAGCACTAAGAGTTCCTTTCACAAGAATTTGACACGTTAAAAAAAACAACAACAACAAAAAACCCAAAACAAAACAAAAAACTTTTCCACATCATAAGAGTTTTATGGTCTGGTTTTTTCAGAGGGTCTGGACCCTCAACTATTGAGAAACAATTGCTTGCTGGAAGCGTGGACTCAGTTGAACTTTTAAATGATTGCATCTGACGTTACCCAATCACTACAACGTTTGGCCATGATGTATGTAATGTGGCAGCTCGACTATGGAGGAGACTAAGCTATGAAGCTTATGGAAATGAGAATTCAAGAATGTAAACAGAACTTCTGCAGCAAGAACCCAGGGTTAATTATTGTGGCGGCAGCATCATGATGTGTTGGGTTGAGTTTGATGGTGGCAGTGGATGACTTTACTCATGGTGACAGGGTTGGCATGTTTTTGTGGCAGCTTCTTGAGAGGGCAATATTAGGAAAATATAATATCCTAATATATTTCTGCTATCTCATGATACACAATTTATATATTAAAAATCTCCAATGTTATTTTAAACTAGATAACGTAAAATGGCACAGAAGTACTCTTTTTAAATGCACCATTCATGTTGTTTTTCTTATTTGTATACGAAATCGGAATAAATTCAGAATATTTTATTATAGCCATCAAAAAATCACCAACTCAGAATCCACGATGAAAGGACCTCTTTGGTGCTTTTAACATAAGAAAATGCAAAATTATGATAATAATAATTAAAAAAACTGAGTTCAGATGAGATAAGTAAAAGTTCAAATGACAATAAAATCAGCAGACCCAGAATAAGTCACATGTATTGAACTATTTGCGCATGCTGCCTTTTACTAAAATGGTAAAAGGCCAAAAGGAAATAAGTCTAAACTGTAATCAGAGAAGCTGAAGTCCAAAAGATGACGTTAATTCCCCTGAATAGGTGTCATCAATGCTAAATATTCAGAGGTTTCTAGAGATTGTGTGATAAAATATTGAGCATATGGATAATTTTTTAGGTGGGGAAATAAATTTGTGGTACAACCTTTTATATGGCTTTATGGTACATTTTGCAAATTATCTTACTTTGTTCCACTTCCTCCGTATGAAATCCAAACCACTGACAGATCATTGATCCAGCATTGTTTCTCTTTGGAACTACTATAGTTCATCTGACTTTACTTTAGTTTCTCCTGAAACTCCCACCGTCACCATATTTTTTTTGCTGTGCGGTGTGACTAGCAGAAAATGTTTAGGTTGAGAGAGAGGAGGGAGTTGAGTGAATCAGATGCTGAAGTCTTGTTAAATGAATGGCAGTTTATACTTGATGGTTGCAATAGAGCCATTTTAACCATCGTAAATTGAAAAACTCTGATACTCCATACATCGCCCAGCCCTACCTGGGTGTACATTGTGGGATCATCATAGCAAGCTGCTGCGTATTCAAAGTACAGACTGGGAGTAATGGAGAGTGTAGCAGCACATGTCTGCATTTACAATTATTAAGGTTCTTTGAGTCCTGTAGAGCATAGTGGGGACATCACAAAAGAAATAGTTCTAGACCTATTTGAACGTGACATTATTCTGAAATTGCACTATTCCTTCTCCAGATGTGCTTAAAATGAAAGGTGTTCTTAACTTGATTTTTGTCCACGTTTGGACAGTTTCTCGTTTCTACAACATTTTGCTTCCTTTTTCTTTCATGTCGGTGTCCTTTCTGCCTCTGCTTCTTACATCTGTCTTGATCAGCCTTTGCACTAGTTGGCCTTTTCCCAAGTGTTTCCTCTGGCTGTCCATTTTGACTTTTCACCCAACCATCTCAGTTTCTTCCCATGTGCCTTTGTCTTGCCTTTGTCTTTTTTCTTCCTTAGGCTTCGTCCTAGTTTTGCAGTTGTTGAAGGAGGTTCCGGTGGGAGGTGGCACACTCATGTGTGTGCACACACACACTGACTTGGAGAGGGAAAAATGCAAGAAAGAGAGAGGCATGAACCTTCTTATGTTCAGGACTCCCTTGAGGATCTCTGTCATGTCCGCTCACCGCTCAACTTTTCCTCTGCTTATTCTTCTTTCCTATATGAACCTTTTATGAGTGTCAGTGTTTTTCTGAATGTTTGCATGGAATTTGAATAAGTGTGTTTCTGTCAGGGGAATAATAAGCTATCTTGTAGAACTTGTACAAAAAGGGCAAAACAAATCAATCTTAATTAGCCTTGACAAAATATATGGGGAAAATTGGTATTAAAATGGTGATCCTAAAAGACCTCCATGTTTTTACATTTACATGTCATTTACCTCTTACAAATGTTTGCAAGCTGTGTATACTGTGTGTCCACCAGATGCATTGGGTTTTCTTTTTTGGTCAATGGGGTTGACTAGTCAACTAGTAGTCAGTGTTGCCAAATTGAGTGGGTTCCACCCAACTGGGCTTCTTCTGAACATATTGGGTTGGGAAAAAAAAAAAAAAAACAGGTTAGTGCAGGTTGTTAACATTTGGGATGATTTTCAAAACACTTGGTGGAGTTTTAGAAGGTGTTCATTGGAAAATCCTGTCGAAATCATTGCCATTGTGTGGTGGAAATGTGAAAACTAAAACTTGACTGGTGAGACACTGACTTTTCCAGCCTGGATCTGGTCCTTGTTTGAGCATGTACCACTTATGTTGATTTGTCACAAAAGTTCACTTTGTGTCTACTTAATTAAAACGAATGTTCAAAGTTTTTAAAGCATAACACAGTTTAGCATAGTAGTTCCAAAAAATTGGGACCCCTAACGGGGGTCACAAATACGTAGGTCCATGGTGTTGGGGTCCTCTTCAAAAATTAACCTAAGAATTTTTTGACCAAAGTATACTTAGGTTAAAAGTAGACTTTTTGACCTAACATCATTTGGCTTTTTGACCTAGGTAAGAAAGCTTTTGGAAATGTAAAAAAATATTAATAATAACTTGAAAGTAAATGAAAGTAACCTGTCAACTAATATGATGGCTGCTGATGCTGATTGTGTTGCATGCTCAGTTCATAACACCCCGCCCCCCAACCCCTTCAAAAAAAGCCAATGGTGTCATGACAACGGTCCACTTCCAGCTCAGCTCAGACATGTTAGTATTTCTCTCAGGTCAGTGTTCTCTTGTTAAGATTCCAAACTTGTCACTGTGCTTTGATCAATCTGGATAAAATTAACACCTATTTGGAAAGTGGTAGGTGGAAACGTCCACCCTGAGGAGTTCAAGTTTTGCCCAAAAAAACTTGAACTCCTCAGGGAGTGGAAAGATATGTGGAAAACAAGATTTCACATAGCCTCTAATTCGCTCTATGTCTGTATTCAAGGGGAGCCTTTCCAGAATGGTTGTGCATGTCTATAATTGTGGATTTAAAAGGCAGTTAAGAACTATAATTAAACTATTATATTATTAATTGCACAAGTTCAATCAAAGGCAATAAATTAATTCTGATCTTGATTCTCTTACTTTATAGTACTTACTTTTAATTATTATAATAGAGTTGTTTCTGTAAATGTACGACTTATGCACAATTCTACTATTTGGAATAAACGTTCAATCTTCACTCAAATGACTCTCTGACACGCTGTCTGTCTTTAAATCCTGACTGAACGCTCTACTGTTAAGGCATTTGCACGATCTCTTTGTTTTCTTTTTTTTTAATTTGGATTATTTTTATGCCCTGAAAGCACATTTTAAATAAAATATATTATTATAATTATTATTATTAATACTTATACTGCTACAAACAATAACGTTTCCATGGTTCTTGCTTCACATGGTGGTAGCCTTCGGGTATTTATAGCAATTTACACATGTATTTGTGGGTGGCGACAGGGCGGACCAGCATCTGCGCTCTGTATCGTGCAAATTGGGATGTATAAAGGAAAGGTGTGCAGATATGTGTGTACTTACAGCTTTATACATCTGAATTTTTTAGGGCGCCGCACTTTTCTAAATTTGTCCGTATTCCAAGTTTTAGTGTGAAAACTGCGCACTCTTATATACATGAGGTCCTTGATCTTGCATGGAAAAACACACATTAGTAGTAAATATAAAGGGGATAATGAGGTGAAGATTGAGTATTAAATACATACAGGAAAATAACTGCCTCTTGGGAAAACCAGAGATAAAGCTTTATATTTTATTCAAGCATACAGTAAGTTTTAGGCTGAGGTTAAAATTTTTCAGAAAAATTCAGGGGCCTCATGCATAAAAGAATGCACAGTTTTCACCCTAAAACTTGGCGTACAGAAAAATTTAGAAAAGTGCGGCGTACAAAAAAAA
>NW_015115020.1:21936-22962 GCF_001443285.1 Poecilia latipinna
AAAGGAAAATTTTTCCCCAAAAAATGTGGGAAAAAAAAAAATTAAAAAAGGGGGGGGGAAAAAAAAAAAAAAAAAAAAAAAAAAAAAAAGGATGTATAAAGTACGCACGTGGCCGCGCACCTTTCCTTTATAAATTCCTTTCCTTTATAAATTCTAATTTGCGGGAAATAGAGCACAGCTGCACAAATACATATGTAAAATTAATATAAATACCCGGAAGTCCTCCAGCGTGTGAAGCAGTAACCTTGTTTCTAGCAGTATGAGTATTTGTAATAATAATAATAATAATAATAATAATAATAATAATAATAATAATAATAATTCTATATTTTATTTAAAAAGTGTTTTCAGGACACACAAGGTCATCTCACAAAAATAAAAATAATACATTTTAAAGAAAAAAAAATAAAATCCAAATAAAATAAATAAATACATAAATAAATAAAGAGGTCGTGAAAATGCCTGTTTGAACAATAGGGCGTTCAGCCGGGATTTAAAGACAGACAGCACGTCAGAGAGTCTCTGAGTGGGGATTGTGGACGTTTATTCTAAATAGTAGAATCATCTGCATAAGTTGTACATTTGCAGAACAAAGATGCTTTCTGTCCAGAAAGGCGCATTCACAAAGCAGGTGGGTCGATGACTGCAGTTGCACCGGTACCGGTACACACGGCTCCTTCTTTAAGTTTTGCTCATAGCTCCAGAAACATCAGTCTGGATTAATCTAAACACTAATAAACCATCATCAACAGAAGATAAATATGACCTCTGAACACACGCTCCCTCTGAATCCTTCCATTGGCGATGTTCTCCATGAGAGCCAAAATGCTCCAGTTTTGCGCAAATATATGGGATTGTCTACACACCTTAATCACCTTAAAAATAATCAAATCTGTTTGGAGTTAATCTGCTGATCTAACCCTGTTTTCTTTTTTAGTGAGAATGAAATTACCTCATAGTTGCATTTCATGCACTTTGGAGCACAGACCAATGCGTTACATCTTTATGGGACAAAAACTTTGGAAA
>NW_015115020.1:26509-30889 GCF_001443285.1 Poecilia latipinna
ACCTTAAAAAAAAACAAATTTTTTTGGGGTTTATTTTGTTTTCCCACCCCCCCCCCCCCCCCCCTTTTTTTTTTTTTTTTTTTTTAGTGAGAATTAAATTACCCCATAGAAGCATTTCATGCGCTTTGGCGCACAGACCGACGCGTTTTTATGAGACAAAAACTGAGGAAATGTACTATTTACATTCGAGTGAGGTTTTCACATCCTTTTATTTTAATTTTCTTTATTTTGTGTTCGTGTTACTTTATTGACTGGGGATAAATGCGGTTCAGTTTCATCGTTTACTTTTAAGCAATAAAACATTAATAAAATCATGAAAAAAAACATCGGGTTTGATGCTACTTGGTCCAAAAAACAATGAATGGAGTCAGGTTTCATTGTATTTAGGTGAGTTTTAACGCTTTGTGGTTTGACATTGTTCACAGAAAAAGTTTGCGTGGCTGCCGCACATTTTACGCCAGCAAAAATGTGTGCGTATATTTACGCACACTTTGACGCAAAGTTAATTTTTATACATGCTGACTTGTGCGTATAACATGGCGCCGCACATTTCTTTGTGCACATGCACGCCCTATGCATGAGGCCCCAGATAAGCTCTTCTTCATTGTTTCCCTAATTATTTTTTTTGCCTATAGAATTTTGAACATTCCAAAAAACCCTAAATCCACTAGAGGGAGTAATGTTTAGCCCCCTGTGAGGGGAAATTTTGTGATTAATTTATCTCACCCAGGTAAAATTCTAAAAAAGAAAATACATCTAACACTTTCAGAAATTCAAAGATTTTCCTAAAATCTTGTTAGTATGAGCAACTTTTAGTGTTAGGAATCTTGGAGAGAAGAAACTCAGCTTTTTTTTCTTAATCACAGTATGTACTTCATCTTCTGTTGAGACATTGCCAGTGCTTCTTCTTAGTTTTTGCTGTTGTGGACATGAGCTAGACAGCTCTTTTCAGTATTGGTTGCTTTAGTGCACAGTGTTAAAAAACTATCAATATACAATCTTTCCTAAGCATGAAGTTTATGTGTGAAAATTCATGTTCAGTATTTTTCTAATCAGCTTTAATACTTTTATACACAGCTTGTATAAGCTTTTATACACAGTTTGAAATATGACATTAGCAGCTGAGCCTTTCCCTTTAGGACGATTCCATTGCTGATAATCGGCTGCTGACCTTGTTGGTTTTAGGGGTTAATGAGAACTCTGTGGAGGGAGGCAACAGAATAGAACCTGCCTGCCAAGACAGGTGATTAGATTAATCCCAATCAGTTAAGTGTTCAGAAGGGCTGCTATGTGAGTGTTATACTTCAGTGTCTGACAGGGGGGAAATAAAGCCCAACTGACAAGGTGACAACAAGGCAACGTTTCTGGAAATCCACAAATAGTTTGAATTATCAACAAATTGGAAGATCTGAATTGAGTGACTGTATTTGCAAAGGTGCAAGGCTGTTTGTTGATAGTATTTTTGGACAAACACCAGGCAAAAGTCACTAAAGAATTCAGTGTTCTTATTGGCTCTGTCCTCTACTGACATTAGCTGATGAACCCAATTTAAAACATCTGCTTCAGAATACAAGACGACTTTATTCTTCTTGGTAGCAGGTATTTATTTTGCTGGTTACAGCGAAATCATTTTAGAGGGATTTTGTGGTATTCAATGATACCTTTAAAATCCCTCCAAGACATTGGTAAATTGCAGCAAACATGTGCACTGAAAGCCATTTGAGCAGTCAAGAAGACAAAATATTTCTTATTGACATCTTGTTGCATTCTATTTCCAATTGAAGTGTGATATAAACACAGAGAAATATGTTGCAAACCCAGACCAGGGTCTTTAAAAATAGCTAATTATTGTATAAATGAACATTTACATACATCCCATTCTGGTGCTACATTTTGTTTTTCTTGTGTTTTATGTAATCCTGGTGCCCCCTTCAATAACCTTCAGACAAATACAAGATCCCTCCATTATATCTGCACTGCAGAGCTGCCAAGTCCTTAATTATGTTGTGATATTAAATTGGGTGTGGATGAATAGAGCAGGTTGCACATTGGAAAGCTGGCCTTCTGCCCAGCTTCATTGTAATCATACATACAGATTTCTTTCTCCTATTGGTACATTCTGTCCTTAGTTTTACAGCATAGAACTGTAACAGTGTTATGATACTTGTTTTTATGTGAGAACTAGTGTTATCACTGATTCATATGTGCAGAATTCATCTAAAGAATCATCTTCCTATTTTCACACTGTAGCAAAAATAATTTCATTTTAATCTAGCCAGATTGCAATAGATTTTTTGGGCTTAGCAATGAACTAAAAACATGTTGTCTAGTCTCAGGCTATGCTTTGCAAACACTTTGTCTGCACCGATGAGGATTTACTCTCTTCAGCATGACAAATGCTTAAACTAAGCCAAGTATAATAGTCACTGGATAAATTGGGGAAATTCACATTGTAACCACACACACCAACACACGGGAGTACTCACACACTACTGCATCACAGGCCAACACAAACATTTCAAAGGATGTGACAGCAGAATGTGATTCTCCACAAAATAAACTTTATTTTCATATAGTTAGACCCACATACGCTGTTTTGTAAACCCACACATGGCAAGAAATATATATTGTCAGATTTATTACTTTTTCAAGCTCCTCACAACTTGTCAACTTGTTACCTGCAGACATGATGACAGCAGTACATCATGTGTATTTTGCGCTTTCCCATTCTGAAAGCGCAAAATTCTAATTAAAATGTTTAAGATATGTCTGTGAACGAGAGTAATTTTAAAATATCTGTAAAGTCCCTGTGCAGATACCTGGCTGGTTTGTCTGTTCAGCAAATATCTGATTTTCATCAAGTTCTAATCTGTCCTAACCTGATGAGACCTGCATCATGGTCCTGCTGCCTCTGATGTCTCCTCCCTCACTTAGCTCTTTCTATTCTTTTAAATATGTGGAAAGCAACAGTAAGCACAACTTCTGTGCAAAAAAGAAAGGGTTTTAGGTTTATGTTAGCATTAATGAACTAGCAATGGATGCAAAATTGGTAACAATAACATATTGTTAGCTAGCTTAAAATGCTATTAATGAGTGAATGAATGTATTCTATTAATCCCAGATGGAAATTCACTTAGTAAATTGACTGAATGGCATGGGCTAACTTGTCATTTAGCTAACATTATCTGCATGCAATGCCATTTGTTTGGAAGAAATGTCTGCAAAGTTTGTTGCATTTTGACTCTGGCTAAATTGCTTAAAAATTACACAGACTGTGATACAATGCTTACATCTAACTTCAGTGTTCTGTAACATAAAAATCACAAACTTTGTTTCAATTGCATAGATAAGTTATTGAGCTATTAGGAATAATAAATATTAATGACATTTCTAAAAATCCAAACAAATCTAAAGCAAAATGATTTTCCTGCTCAAATTAAATATGTTGTAGTAAGTTTTATAAATGTATGACATAATTCAAGTTAGTTATAATTTTTCCAATTAATTAGTGTTTCTATTTAATTCAGTCCAAAAAAAAAAAAAAAAAAGGTTTTCTCAATATCAGTTTTATTTATTTAGTTCGGTTTAGGTAACCATCATAACCCTGGGCCAAATGTTAGCGACTGGATAAAATTTAAAACCTCAACAGAGCCCAGGCCTCCAGGAAGCAATGGTTTCCCAAAAGCCGAGACTCCAGACTTTCTGAATAAAGTGAAGCATTGAACAAAGGTCTAGTTTTTACCTGGCAATAACTGGCATGGTGCAGTGAAACTGCTCCTCGAAGTGATTTGTTTCCTTCAAATGTTACTTATCACAAGTTACTACCCACCCCTGACAAGAACAAGTGGAGTATAAACTATTACAAATCATAAACAAATAAGATATGTTAGGAACAAATTTAAGTGACTTTTGGTTCAGACTAAACATGTTTTTTGTGTAATTTCAGAGAGAACATAAAGCAGATTAGCATCATTGGATGAGGCTAAGCCTCCTGAACCCACTGATTCACTGTCTTGACATTATTTATTTTACCTTGAGCTCCTTTGCCCACCTTTGAGCTAATAAGAAGCCCTTCTACACTTCAGAAAAAGCTACTGTGACTCTCATCTGTAATATTTATGTGCTGTACTAACAAAAACAGTAGAAAGACACAACACGTTATGGCATAATAGGAAGTAATTGGATCTAATATGCAGTTGTACTTCAGCATAAATTATTTAAAGGCGTGCTACCACTTTCTCTCCAAGTGTCTGCTACAGCAGATGAGTCTAATTTAAGGAATCTCTTTCTTTATAGTAATCACAGCTTCACAGAGTTTTGTACGTCTTTTGAAGGTTAGGATTTCAAAAAATCATATATGTGGGGGAAAAAGTATATATG
>NW_015115020.1:35247-55247 GCF_001443285.1 Poecilia latipinna
CAGGGTATCTGATTACCGGTAAGGCATAGCTGTTTATTGCACGGATCTTGTTCTTGCCATTGAGTTGGCTTCTCTGGACTTGCCTTATTCTTTGGAGGTATTTGGCTGTGGCTCCTTTCCTTGTGACCTCTTCCAGGTTGCGATTTGCTTGTGGTATTCCCAGGTACTTGTAAGTTGTATATATATTACCTCTACAGAAAAGTATTAATAAGGCCATATAATAACCAGCAGCCCTCACTTGTTCATAATTTCAGAATGAAAAATTTGTAACTGACTTTTATTTCAAAATTAATTATCTCTGTTAGGGTATACAACGCCTAGTCCAACTTAATTTAATTTGATAAAAAGAGAACTAATGGGAGAAGAAGCAGATAAACATAGAGTTGTAGTCTGAGCTGTTGCTCGGTAACAGCTGAAAGAAAAAAACTAGTGAGTGAACAGAATGTCTGAGAAGGTTTCAGATATACCATGCTGCAGATGAGAAAAAGCCTTGAGTTAAGTACTTAGAAGTAGAACCGTATGATTTAATGGCACAAGTTACAAAATTTTGCATTCTGCTATCTTCTCATTTCTATTAATTTTTTAATAGAAATGGCATTCATAAGTAAATATTGTAGATCTGCTTTACATGTTAGTCAATTCAGCCCAATGCAGAAATGCTTTAAAGATCCCAATGGGAAATGAAATGTTGCGGTAACTCATATTAATATAATATTCTTCAGAGTTATTGTTGATGCCATATGCAGTAGGAACCTAGCGGTCTGCATTACAGTGAATTTTAAGAATCCTCTGACTGAAGACACTCTGTTTTTCTAATACAGTCTCATTAAGAGGATTGTCAGGGTTGTCCATAATCTTCTTGATTTTACGAAGAATCCTTCTCCTTCTGATCAGAACCAGATCAGAACCAGAACAAAGTAGATCACAACCAGAACAGAACCGGCCTCTTTATCAGGTTATTTAGTCTTTTTAGATCCCTGGTTCTGATGCTGCTGCCCCAACAGAAATTAAATCTTTAATGATTGAAGAGTAGTTGTTTTAAATATTAAAGTATTAGAAAACAATACATAAGTATTGAAGTTTGAGAAAATTACTTGTGCACATCTCTGATGCATTCATGCACTGATATGCAGACTGGTAGGAAAGTCGAGGTTAGGTGCTTTGCCTAAAGTCACATCAACTGACTGGAGCGGAAGCTGGACTCAAAGCCCAAACGTTCTAATTGCAAGAAGGTCATCACTACCACCACCTGGTTGCAGAATGACTCTATGTGTGTGTTTAAGCCAGTGTTTCTCAACCTTGGTCCTCACCGCCCCCCTGTCCTGCATGTTTTCGGTATTTCCCTTCTGCTACACACCTGAATTGTATCTCTGGGTGATTAACAGGTTTCTGCAGTACTTGACGGTCATGCAAACATTTGAATCAGCTGATCTGGAATAGAGGCACAACTAAAACATGCAGATCAGGGGGGGCAGTGACGACCAGGGTTGAGAAACACTGGCTTAAGCTATTGCATTTGTGTACTTCTACTCATTATTCTAAATCCAGTAATTGGTCCTTTTAGTCATTGTCTCTAATCAGCCCATATAAAGTGATTCTACCTCATTCTGTCCTAAAGAAACTAAAACACATGAACAGGACACAGACTTTTCAGCCTGTATGAAGCTCCATGTGCTCTAACACACCCACGCAGGCATGCACATGTACACACACATGTTTGCGTGGCTATCTTTGTGGGGACTTCCCATTGACTTCCATTCATTTCTACAGCCTAAAACTTACCTTTACCTTTTTCCTAACCCTATCCATCACATACCTAACCCTAACCAAAACTCAATTTTGGTTAGGGTTAGCCCTAAATCTGACCCCTGACCCAAAAACAGGGTTTCCCCTTGTGGGGACCAGGCTCCTTGTGGGGACCAGGCTCCGGTCCCCACAAGGAGCAATTGGTCCCCACAACATAGTATATGTCAGGAAAATGGTCCCCACAAGGTATTACAAACAAACGCACACACGCACACATACAGAATAACGTGTGCTCAAAGATGATGCACTCAGTATCTACTCACTATAGGCTTATAGACCACAACTGTTTTACTTGGGATGCTGTATTGGATATTAGGTTAAAATTTCAGGGCCACTTGTCTGTTTGTGTATGTGTAGGTGCGCGTGTGTATATGTGTGTATGTCAGCACACAAGAGACACCAATAGATGCCTCAGCACCTTTAGATGCACAGCAGCTGTCAATAACTCATCACTTCCTTCATTAAGCTTATTGGCATTCTATCAACTCTACTGCGTGTGTGTTCCCCTGTTTTAGCTTGGTTTGTGATTTTTGTGCTATTTTTGTTTGTTCAAGGCCCATTTAACTTCCAGGCTGCTTTGTGTGTGTTTGATAAAGCCCACGCAAACAAAATCTAACACCCAGGCATAAGTCTTGGTTTCAGCCAGTGTGGGTGGGGCGTGGGGGGTCCATGCTGACAGATAAAAGCAAAGGTGATGGATAATATGGAATTGATAGAGGCAGACAGTTGATTAAGAGACCATCAGTAAACACTAAGAGAGAGGCAAGAGAGATGAGGGTGAAGAATGTGTAGAACAAAGTGATGAAGAAGAGGCAGACGCATTGCCTTGAAAATCTGTTCATATTACTTCTACTTTTTCACATTGGCACATTACAACCACAAGCTTTAAAATTTGATGTGACCGAATCTGATGGGAAACTCAGGACAGGCTGTTTGAGTTATGTCTCTGCTACATCTAGAAGCAGACATGTACGGCCATTCTTGCAAAACAACTTAAGATCTGTAAAATGATCAACAATCTTTTTCCAAATCTTTCAATAGATTCTCATTTGATTTCAGCTCTGGGCTTTGACTAGGCAAATAAATTCTTTGATGTAAACTATTACATTATTGTTCATGGTGGAAATTGTAGGATCATTTTCCTAAATCAACCTCAGTTTCCTAATCTATTAGAATCTTTAGCCTCTAATAGATTAGTTTCCAGGATTCCCGTTTTTAGCTTCCTCCATCATCCCATCAGTGATGACAGTTTCTTTGATCCTGCATAAGAAATGCATCCCCACAGCATAATGCTGTCACCATCCTGTAGGGAGGGTCTCCTCCTGAGCTGTGCGTGAGTGCAGCCATGGATGAAACGAGCTAGGGTAGTAACTAGTTACATTTACTCAATTACATTTACTTGTATATTTTTTTTAAATGTACTTTTAGGAGTATTTTTTACTACACTCTACTTTTTATTTTTACTTGAGTCATTTTGTTATAAAGCATCTCTGTATTCTCTACCAACTGAATAAAAGTCAAACATGTTTCCACCAAAAATTCCCCAGACTGAGATACACATTTACAGTTTTTACTAAAGTTCCATAAATTGTTTTATTGACAGAAACTGATTTGGAAACATTTTCTTTTAACTGATTTTGTTATTTTGTGTTTCTTATATGAATTATTTTCATTTTGGTCCTTAAAATACAAATATTTCCACTTAACTTTATATTTTGTTCTGTCTAATGATGTAATTTTTAAATATTAAATGATTGATAATTTGATCAGTTACTCAGTACTTGAGCAGACTTTTTACTGGAATACAAATTTTTGGGTACTCTGCCCACCTCTGCTAACGAATTAGTATTTAGATTTATTTAAATCCAATATGTTATTTCAGCAACTTCCAAAGTTTGCTTCATACCAAACTGTTGTATTTAACTTAAAAAGTCCCTAATCCATTCCCTGTGGAAGACATGTGAAATCAAATGTTTCTCTGACATCTCAGCAGCCGTCTGGTCAATCCACCAGGCGAGAGGCGGGACACGCCCTGGACCGGCTGCCACTTCATTACTCAGAGACGACAAACTGCTCAGTGACTAAGCTCAAAGTAGAGTCCCCACTTATTTTAGCAGCGTGTTTTCAGACGGTGGGGGCGGGGGGGGATTCTGGTGTGTATGGGGAGGACAGACGCTTCTCAAGACAGCTTCAGGCTTCAATTCTGCCAAGACAGAAGTTATTTAGTGATATAGATGCAACCAATTTTATATCACACAGCCTAGCTTTGTATGTACTTATTAGGGTCGGGAATTTAATGCATTAATTTCAATTAATTTGAAAGATTTTAACAGGTTAAAAATTTTAATGGAGTTAATCACATTTTTATTCTTTTTTTTTTGCATACCTATGCTCCAAACCTTTGTATTGTCATGATTTTGATAAGCCTGTAAATCTGACACATACAACATCAGCAAACAATGATGAAAGACATCAAATATGCTTCTCCCTTCCCACTGGGGTTTAATTTCTACTACAAAACCGACCTGATTGGATGATAGAAAAGACTACTGTTTTGTTCAGGTTGTGCTAGAAGTAGTTAGCCTGTCAGTGAAGCTATTCAAACCTAAAATAGCATCTCAATGCTAAACTTGTAGCATCAGCACAGACATCCCTAATGTCAGTGTCTACTGTCCACATTTCTATAAGTTCCTTGAATGACCAGGAGTTCCTGAAACTCTGGAAAGACAAATGGATAAAATAGAACTTTGATCCAATAAGATGGTTGAAGAACCTGAAGAACAGATTAAAAACAATAAAAATGTGTTGTTAAGTTCATGTTTTTTTATTAATAAAACAATTTAGCAGCAAGAAGGGTTTTTGATTTGAAAATGTTTACTATCTCAATTTATTTTTTGATTAAAATGCAATTAGTTTCTTAATTACAGTCCCTTCAATTCACTTGATTAAAATGTTAATCAAGTCCCACCATTTGTATTTATATATCACATAAAAAATCAACTATCCAAAGTTTAATTTAATTCAAACAACAATCTTGATGAGTTACACTTCATCCCTCACCTCTAAACCTTATATTTTTACTGATGGGCCTTCTCCCCAGAGTGAGGCTATGACTGGGGTTTTATTTGTTTTATTTACATGATTGCTTTATCTTTCTTGTCAGTTTTATCTTGGGGTTTTGCTACTTCTTTTAATTCTATGTTTTCTGTACTTAGGAGGAATTTCTCTACAACGTTTTTATATTTTAACTTATAAAGACAGAAAAGAAGAATTTAGACATAATGATTAAACATCAGCTCTCTAGTCTGTCCAATCTTTGATGGAACTGCTGTCTCAGAGTCATTTTGGTGCCTCACAACTCACTGCATCTACCCCAGTAAATGACTTAGTTGATCACGCTGGACACTTACATTCTCCACATTAAAGCAAAACTTTTCAGGCTGTTACATCATGACTCCGGCTCCAAGCATTTCAAGTTCATGTGGATTCTCATGATTTATTCATGAAACCATGTTATTTGCTGTATAAGCTAATCAAGCAATACAATAAGCCAAAAGATAGACGGTGTTAAATAAGTTTAGGTTTTACCTATGCCGCTATGCCTCCAGTTGATTGGATAAATGGGATCTTTTAGTTATTCCTGGAATAAAAGCAGCTATGTATTTACCAGTGATCAGATTTACTTAATAATCCAACATTGTTCATGTCTGTGTTTTTTGGTACTGAACATTCAGGAACCTAATTAGCTGTTGAATTTAGGGATGTGAAGCAGTCTGTGCGCCAGAGACCAACCCTTCTGCATCCTTGCATTTCCTTTTGCTTATGCTGTTAAAATGAAGATCAAACAATGTGTAAAAAAAAAGAAAAAAAAAGAAAACAGCTGTGAGAGTCCAGCACCCAACTCTCAATGGATACGGATTAGTTTTGTGAAAATAGCCCTTGTAGTCGTATTGTTTGTAAGCTCATTTTTCCTGTTTTTACTGTGTAGTGACAAAGACCTCCGTGGGCTACACAAGTCATATTATCAGGGGCCTGAACTCAGCAACTCAGGTCATTTTACAATGTCTGAAAATTTGTAGTCCCAACACAAGTCAAGGCTTTCCTTTATGGGCGAAAGCTGACACTTTCTAAGAGTTTTGAGTTTTTGAGGATGAATGGCAAGGAAAATGGGCAGACACTGCAGGTACTACCAGCCTGCATGCACACACACACAAAAAAAATAGAACAGAACATATTGATAAAAAAAAATAATCAAAATGTTTTTCTGTTAGCTTACTGTTGTTGGTCTGTGTCCTGGACATGACCAAGGTTTATTTCTCACTGAGATTTTTTATACTATAACAGCTGCTGCCTGATCAAATAGTGAAAAGGTCAAACTGTGATTGACTAACCTTTCTGATATATGTAGCTGTTGGAATGTTCAGGGCAGAGCTCTCTGTCAGTTGGACTTGAGAAGGTTGCATATAGCATGAACTCACCAACAAAGATGTTGCAATGAATTTCCCATGAACATCTGTCTGCATTTGTCTAACATAGTGCTGATACACACTGCTGTGATGGTGGAGGCTGCAGCAGTGTGTCTCTCCACATCTCATTGAATGCAGATCGGAGTACGTTAGTGAACTAAAATTGTTGCTGAGGTAAAACCTAAACTTCAATAAATCCATTCTATTTTTTCTCTCTCTTTCCCAAAAACTTTACTTTAAACTAGAAACATGCAGGAACAAAATAAAACACAGACAGTATAAAACAAGATATAAACACAAATACAGTATCTTAGGTATCATAGAACATCTAAATAATGTCAAAATTAAATTAGTCCTTAGGGTTGTAGTCTTTCAAGAGCAGATATAATTTAAAATTAAGTTAGTTCTTCAGCATTAGTTTGTGTAGTACTTTAGCATTAGCACTACACAATGCAGTGCTAAACAACAAACATTAGCATAACTAATGTTTGATGTTAGTGCTTTAGGGTTAGTGCCACTAACATTTTAGTTAGCGGTGGCCAACACTGGAAATAATCAACTTATTATACATGTTCTCAAGCCCTGCTCGAGATTTGCAGTGACATTTGCCCTTTTTAAAAGGTACAATGGCAAATTGAGATCTGTTGACCTGAAAGGCCTTAACAAATGATTCCCCTTTTTTATCTCGTTGCTCCAATACTTCCAAAAGCATGTGAAAATGTAAAATACACTCTCAGATTTACATTTTATCAAAACAATAGCAAAATGATGCAATGCAGGGGGAAAACAGCTGTTTATGTTTCGGTCTAAAACATTTTGATGTTCAACAGAAGGTGAGATGGAGACAGAGGAGACAAGACTTGAGGTAGAAGGAAAAATAAAAACGATGGAGGCAGTTGAGTAGATGAGGAAGAAAAGGAGAGACAGATGAGAAACGTGAGAGGATTCCCCCTATCCCCCACCTTCACTCCCCTCCCAGCACAGCTGGGCCTGCTGTCATGTCTGCCTGTCACATGGGATTTGGCTAGAAATACTGGTTCTCTCTGTCTCCTCCAAACAGAAAATAGGCCACATCTTCTTCATCACAGCCAGTGCATGGCACTCTTTCACACCAGGACATAATGCGCTACAAAAACATCATCACACAACGTAAATGAGAATTATTCACTTCAGATGAATGAAACCAGAAACCATTAAGTTGGATGTGGCTGCTCTTTATACACAGGAGTCGAAATAAATGGTGACTTTTTAACAGTGAAATGTTGAAACAGTCATTATGTAGATATACTGCGTATAAAAATATAATGAAATTTAGTTATGATAAATTTTACTTAGCAAGCAAATGACCATGAGCAAATGAAAAAATGTGTATTTTTTATTTTTGTGAATTTGGATCATCCTTGCTATTACCGGGGTGAAATGGATCAACTGCTCCCCAATTTTTAGTTGGGAAAACACAATCAAGATTTTCTTTGCCTGTCTTTTGGACCCAATTATTTTTTTCCTCACTACAGACAAATTTATAAACTCTTTAGGAATACCGATGTGTTTTTTTAACCAGCAACTGAAAATGAAATATTAGAAATAATTTCTGAATTTCATTCCTACCCTCCTTCATCTCTGATCAAACTTTCTTTAGGCAGAAATACCTGAAGCAACTGGCAAACCCAATAGATTCTGCTCAATGGGGGACCAAAACTGCAACATAATTATATTTTCAGTTGACATGGTTCACTTTCTCATTGCACTGCGTCAAATGAACTAAACCCTTTTAACAACATGTTCTCCCCTCTTGACTGTGGGTGCACTGCACCAAGATCCACTGAAGGAAACAACATGAAAACCTCTGACCAAGACAATGAGTACAACTTCCTTCAAAAACTGAGTGGCATCAGATTTGAGCAGTTGTATGATTTCTCTTTTGTCTTCAGCAAAAACCAGAAGCTCTTTCTCCCACTAGCTCTGGAGACATGTGTTTGTCTTGGTTGTATTTACCCAGAATCCCATGCATCGTAGTCTGCTTCCTGGAGCTGTGGCTGGTCTGCTTGGCATTCATATATTTATTCAAACTGCACCACTGTTCAATTCAAGACCTATCTTTGTAGACAGATCAGAGTTCATTGGTGCTACGTATTATCACCTTCCTGAACAAAACTCTGCTTTGTTCCTAGGCAAACAAAGCAGAGTTTGATTAAAGCAGCCTAACCAGGCCTGGTGTGAACACACTCTAAACCCTAATGATGGACGGTGAGAATGCGTGTAATGTTTTTTAGGGACAGACATCTCCCAGCACAAGAGCAGCACTAAAAGATCTGACATCTTTGAGTAATTGTAGTCATGAAATCTTCTGAATGTTAATCTCTTGCACAGTTGAAAGAGATTAACATGGGGTGTCGCATGTGTGCGTGTATTTGTGTGCTGTTGAGAGACAGAATCTAATGAAGAAATGGTGTTTAACAAGGTAGCAGATCTTGAGAAGGAAAGGCAGCTATGGGGAGAGATGACAGGAGCCAGATGAATGAGAAGAGGATGGACAAAGTGGAGAGGTGGACAGCAGGCAACAGAGCATCTCATTCAGCCAAATGACACTTAGAAGCTCCCATTTTCTGATCTTAATATTTATTTCTCTGCAGTGACTTGACTGATGGTGCATCAAGTCTTAATGAAACAGAAAGTTTGGTCAGAAGACACAGGGTATGATTTTATGGTACTCATAAGGAATGCTGCCAGATCTGGAGCAATTTAATCCCTTTCAACCTCTGACTACTGGTCACTTTTTATTACTTTATCATGTTTCACGTTTTCATCACCAATTTTATCTAACTGTTCCTTACCATCACTTTATAAAAATCCCAGAGCCAAATTTGATGAAACTTAGCAGTCAAGTGATCAGATATGCACAGAAAGACAAAGTTAGACAAATCTACTTATTATATGAAGCGGTATATCTTCATATGGAATTATTAATCGTCTGTAGGTCTGTCAGGGTTCCTATATCTGATTGGAGGATTTTCCAGGCCTTAATGAAAACTGAAGCATTGAAAATATTTAGCTTTTCAAAGTTTATCCCCTGTTCTGTATGATTAAAGTTTCTATCCAACAACCCTTTAGTCAGTTTGTCAGTTAGTCCATTGATCCATACATCCGTATCAGAGGTCTTTTTTTGTTGTTTTTTTTAGACTTTTTTGTTGTCCGTCATTTTCACTGACAGCATAAAAAAGTCTGTCATGTACTATTTGTACCTGTCAAATCAGACTCGTATTAACATAAGCTATTCAGTCACATTTTTTATGAGGTTTAGTTAATATTATAATAAACAATGAATCCAGATCCCATCGCACATAAAACAAATGAATGCATCTAACGCTTTGTCTGTGAATGATTGTGACAAAAACCACTGACTGTAACCCTACGCGAAATTTTGTTTTGGGGCCCTCTAATTCTGCCAACAATGTGGACTGACTGCAATCAGCAGTCAAATCATTAGATCATTCACACACCTGCTATAAACTGATTGCATCTCTGGCAGTGCTGTTTACATTATATACATGCATAATATAGGATACATTGATTGGCCAACTGATTTATCAACCAGTCGATTTCTGGGCGCCGATTTCCTTAATTTTGGGGGATCGTGATTGGCCGACACTTACATGTGAAGCCCGTCTTATCTCCTAATCTTATCCTCGTCAGCAAAGGTTTAAAAATCAGTCTCTGTCCTCTTCTGCTCTGCAGTGAGAAGTTTGACTGACAGACCGACTCACCAGACCAGGTCTGCACATTTGCAGTTAACAATATTCACCCCACTGTTGCCAACTCAGTGACTTTCTTGCTATATTTAGCGACATTTCAGACCAAAAAAGATTTATATCAGCCAACATTAAATCAGCAGGTCAGGCTTTTTAAAGATCTGTAATCGGTGATCGGCCAGAAAACTGCAATTGGTGCAGCCCTACACACATATTCATGACATTCTTTGATTAAATAAATTTTTCTTAAGTGTAACTCCAATATCTAACAATTTCATTTATATCAGGTGAGTCTTTGTCCCCTAGAATATGGATTGGTACTGGACTGATTCTATGCCTTCAAATAATTTAAACAGAAGCTTCAGATAAGTTGATGTAAAAATAATGTTTGTTTTAGCCACAAAATGATTACATTAAGCAGCAAACAACATATCCCCAACTACAGCATAGAGTAGCTAATCGTTGTAGCAGCTATGTAGCCTGACATAAAAACATTTGGCTAGACAATGTTAAACATTGAGAAGTTTTAATTATTGTTATCAAACGTTATCAAACACGGCATTNTGAAGCCAAAAATACCTCAGAAATATACAGAGCCAAGCAGGAGAATCAACTCATTTAAAGTTAAAACTCGGTTTTACACAAACACAAAGACCCCAGCATAAATGTTTGGCTGTTGAACTGGACCGTTCAAGCTAATTCTCTATTAGCAGCTTTACAAATCTTTTACATTACCAAGGCACATTAAAACAAACCTTTATCTTGGCTTTTTTCTAATCTTCCTCTTTCTTTTCTCCCTCCCTGAAGGATAAGTCCTTTTTTGAGACATTGATTTGCTTACTTAACTTCTGATGGAGCTTTGGATAATGCACATCATATTACCGGCGAAGCGTGAGGCACCTACTGCGACCACCAGGGGCCCCCAAGAGCAACTGTTTTTTTCTTTTTATCAATAAAATAATATTTTCTATATATAGTAAAAACAAATCACTTCATAGTAAAATTGTATGTTTTTGATATTATAATGACAGAAATTATTACTAAAAAAAACAAAACAAAACAACAACAAAAGAAAAACATCAGCTCCACTGAGGGGGCCTTTAATGGCCTTGGGGCCCTAAGTGGCTGCTTAGTTTGCTTATGCCTTGGACCAGCCCTGGTGGTTTTACGTCCCCAAAATGGACAGATGTTATATCTGTTGTGCCCCTCCAGAGCGCCGCTCTTCTTCTGGGTGTGGGAGGGTAATGTTCTCCCCCTCCGTGTGTTAAAACCGCATAGTGAGTTGCACCATAACATGCACACACTGCGCATGTTATGGTCTTAACTTCTGAATCTTTATTTATTTCTTCAAGATAAACTGCCGTCTTCTCTGTTTAGATTATAAATTGATTAAATGGCTTATATCACCAACCATTGAAGCCACTCTTTCAGTTTGGTGGAATTTCAATGATATTATTAATTCAAATGTTACCACTTCAAAATACACACCACTTTGGAATAATCCTGATCTCACAATAAATATAAAACTCCTCTTGTTTAGCTTGTGGGTCACTAAAGACCCACACATTTGAATATATTTTTGATATAATAAACTCCTTTCATTTTCAGAATTAACTAAACAATATAAACTTGATGATACTCAATTTTTAGAATATCTTCAATTAAAATCTCTTAAAGTAAATATGACCTGGAATAAGTTAAGTTTGTGCATTATAGAATCTAATGCACAAATTACAGAACTAATTAAAATTGCATCTCGAAAGAAAATTCAGTCAATATATAAAATGTTAAACAGGATTGATTCAACGATATCCATACCTACATTAAAATGGCAAATAGATCTGAATATAAACCCAGACTGTAACTTCTGGATTAAAATTTGCAATAATACCTCATATATGACAAAAAAACAAACAAACTTGGTAACACTTTATTTGAAGGGGGTTGAATAAGACTGACATGACACTGTCATAAACATGACATAACACCTGTCATGAACATGAATAAGCCTTCATGAATATTTATGACTGTTGTCATAAAGCGTCATTCGGTAAATTATGACACTTTTAATACAAAGTTGACATTATTCAAAATGTCTTTGTTATGACAACTTGACATTAACCAGGAAATCATTACTGTTTAAACTTTACCTTTAATAACATAAAGTTACCTAATTTTTAAAGTGCAATCAGTAATACTTTTATAACAAATTTATATCAGTAATGATTTCAACCCCCTTCAAATAAAGTGTTACCAAAAACTCTAATCTTCAGCTCATTCAATATAAAGTATTTCACAGAGTCCACTACACAACTCAAAGCATGCATAAAATGGGTTTGGCTCAGTCTGAATTGTGCAGAAATTGTTCACAAAACACCTCTGATACTTTCATGCTTTATGGTTATGCAAGGCTGTTCAAGAATTCTGGATTCTCTCCAGCAAGTTAGGCTGTCTCTTCCCATTTTCACCATGTCTTTGTTTATTGGGAGACACCACCAACATTATTAATGATGTTCCAAATACTAAAGAACTACTTATCGATTAAACCATTGCTTATGAATTGGAAAACAAAGACCTCCATCAGTGTGACACATTGGAAAAATTTACTCATTGAACACATTTCAGTGGAAAATGTGTTCATATAAAATCATACAGATTTTATATGATTCTCATTAATACTGTAAATAACATAATTTATGTATTATGACCATTGTTTTTACCTGTTCTGCTCTTCTTCTTTTTCCTTTTTTCAGCATCATTCTTCCCTTCTCATTTCATGTAGTTCCTGTATGCAATATAGCAAATTCCACTCAGTAGAATTAATTGATCAATTCCATTAATTGATCCATCTATATCTACTTGTCTTTAATAANGTATTGNTATATTNTTATTATTTCCAGTGATAATACTTTTTTGTTTGTTTGTTTGTGTTTTCTTTTAACTGCTGATAGTGTGTTCATATAATATTTTTTGCTCACACACTCTCATACACACACACATGCACATGCAGTAATACTCATTCTTTGCAACACACACATACAAGGCGCCATTTCAACCAAAGGTTAGGAATGTGTTTCTGAACCAGACGCTCCAAAGCGTCCGGTCCATAACTGTTCAACATGCTGTCAGCTCCTGGTCAGAAAGACACATTTTGTTCAGTGTCCATGAGATGGTATTCAGAAAGGATTTTTTTATTGATTGATTTTAGTTGCCTCTGCGACGAACACTTTGCGTAAAGTCTAAATTGTCTGCCTATGTGCACCAGTCAAGGGTGTTAATTATAACCTGTCAAATGACAAATTGGCTACCAATTTTTCCGTCGTCTTAAAAAAACTTGTCAAAAACGTGACAAGTCCTTGTTTGTGTAAAAACCAAGGACAATTTTTTTTTTTTTTTAAGTTTTTTCAATACCTAGCATATGTGTTCCTGTCTCAGACTGTACCATTCTCTAATCCACTTGCTCCAAGTCATCATGAGAACTCAAGTCAGTAGTAGGACAGGAAAGACTCCTCTATAACCTCCATTCACCAGCATAACAGCATAGCTAAAGCACAGACACCCTGAAAGGCTGTTCCTACGTGCTGCAGATGGGGTTTGGGGGACAAACTTGTGAAACCAGCCTAGCATGAAAGTTCATGGTTGGAGGCAACATGGCCGAAGGCAGTCAAGGAAGTCTGGTTATGCTGAAGTGTGGGTGCATACATGCGTGTCTGCTGGATAAGCATGCATGTAGATGTGTTTGCTTTGATGTACTTCTGTGTTGACTTACTTGATCGTCTTTGCATGACAGCGAGGATAGAGAGGTGGAGCAGCACGGCGATTTTTGGTGTTCTGCCTGGGACAGAAAGGGAAAGAGCAACACTTCAAAGCAATCCTTCCTCTGTTAGCTGAAGAGAAAATGTTTTTCAGGTTATTGACGTTTCTTGCTATGCAAATATTATACCCGATGCTCTCTCTGCTTTGAAGGATGTAAAATAATCCAACCTAGTGGAAACAATAAAGAGAGGATAATGGAACCAGTTTGATTCAGGCATTGGTTCCAGTTGGCGAACATCCTGCGAGTCGCTTCATGTGTCTTTCTGGCAGTTGTTCACATTCCTGGGAATTCTCTCAGGGTTCACGGTGACATATGCATTTGTTTGGACTGGTGTGTCAGTCAGTTAACATGTAACAGTGTAGGGGTAGGAGGTAGCAGCTGTGAATCTATGCGCTGTAATTGGCTGATGACAAATTAATAATTGAATGTATTGAAAGGCACAGTAGTGGAAAACCTCTGAGTGAAGGAGTTGCTCCATACGAGACACTGTGATTAATTTTAGCGACCGTTTTCTTTCTCTCCTCATCCAGGAGAAGAAAGATCCAAGTAAGACCTCCTGGATATGAAATTGAACCTGAAGACTTTGTTTTCTCTATCTGTTGTTTACATGTGGAAGGGATTTTAATTGTCCTGTGCTAATGTTCTGCAGCACCAAGGAACATAAAGTGCGAGAAATTAATTATGCTGCAGTGGACTATAGTGAAATATTTTTGTTATTATTCTGACAGCTCTAGCTAACAGGTGAACCATACACAAGGTATGGAAACACACAGACAAGCACAGCATTTAAACATTTTTGGTTGCTCTAGGTTGCAAAGGTGCTGGGTTTCTCTTATGTGACGTTTGCGTCTATCGGCCAGTTGGCTTGGGGAAAAATAGAAATATACTCATGTTTTTGTTAATCTCAAGGTGTAAATATCCTTCAAGGTTTTTAAAGTAGGCCTTTAATATAAAGCAGCAATAAAATAAATAAAACTCATGTTGTGTTCAGACGCGGTTTGAGTCAGGAGCGTCTCTATGTGGACGTGTGTCTAGAGCGCGTTGAAAAGTCTAAGCACATTTTGCACACAGAAAAGATGACTCCCTCAGTTCATATGGTTCTCAACAGAGCCCTGACAATTTAGTTTGTCAATGGAGTATGTATTTAAAACACCAATTACACCATACTGTGGATTACGCTATGCATCAGTGACATATCTAATTAGGGCAAGAAATAACTGTGTTTGATGCTGTTCTAAGATATAAAACTAAGATCTGAATGTTGGATCAGGGCCCGCTGCCTGAGCTGGAACTGTACCATCTGTATTGATTCATGTAATAAATGTCCAGAGAGAATGTTTATTAGACATCACTAAGAATAAACANCCAATATCTAACAATTTCATTTATATCAGGTGAGTCTTTGTCCCCTAGAATATGGATTGGTACTGGACTGATTCTATGCCTTCAAATAATTTTAAAAAAAGATTCAGATAAGTTGATGTAAAAATAATGTTTGTTTTAGCCACAAAATGATTACATTAAGCAGCAAACAACATATCCCCAACTACAGCATAGAGTAGCTAATCGTTGTAGCAGCTATGTAGCCTGACATAAAAACATTTGGCTAGACAATGTTAAACATTGAGAAGTTTTAATTATTGTTATCAAACGTTATCAAACACGGCATTTTGAAGCCAAAAATACCTCAGAAATATACAGAGCCAAGCAGGAGAATCAACTCATTTAAAGTTAAAACTCGGTTTTACACAAACACAAAGACCCCAGCATAAATGTTTGGCTGTTGAACTGGACCGTTCAAGCTAATTCTCTATTAGCAGCTTTACAAATCTTTTACATTACCAAGGCACATTAAAACAAACCTTTATCTTGGCTTTTTTCTAATCTTCCTCTTTCTTTTCTCCCTCCCTGAAGGATAAGTCCTTTTTTGAGACATTGATTTGCTTACTTAACTTCTGATGGAGCTTTGGATAATGCACATCATATTACCGGCGAAGCGTGAGGCACCTACTGCGACCACCAGGGGCCCCCAAGAGCAACTGTTTTTTTCTTTTTATCAATAAAATAATATTTTCTATATATAGTAAAAACAAATCACTTCATAGTAAAATTGTATGTTTTTGATATTATAATGACAGAAATTATTACTAAAAAAAACAAAACAAAACAACAACAAAAGAAAAACATCAGCTCCACTGAGGGGGCCTTTAATGGCCTTGGGGCCCTAAGTGGCTGCTTAGTTTGCTTATGCCTTGGACCAGCCCTGGTGGTTTTACGTCCCCAAAATGGACAGATGTTATATCTGTTGTGCCCCTCCAGAGCGCCGCTCTTCTTCTGGGTGTGGGAGGGTAATGTTCTCCCCCTCCGTGTGTTAAAACCGCATAGTGAGTTGCACCATAACATGCACACACTGCGCATGTTATGGTCTTAACTTCTGAATCTTTATTTATTTCTTCAAGATAAACTGCCGTCTTCTCTGTTTAGATTATAAATTGATTAAATGGCTTATATCACCAACCATTGAAGCCACTCTTTCAGTTTGGTGGAATTTCAATGATATTATTAATTCAAATGTTACCACTTCAAAATACACACCACTTTGGAATAATCCTGATCTCACAATAAATATAAAACTCCTCTTGTTTAGCTTGTGGGTCACTAAAGACCCACACATTTGAATATATTTTTGATATAATAAACTCCTTTCATTTTCAGAATTAACTAAACAATATAAACTTGATGATACTCAATTTTTAGAATATCTTCAATTAAAATCTCTTAAAGTAAATATGACCTGGAATAAGTTAAGTTTGTGCATTATAGAATCTAATGCACAAATTACAGAACTAATTAAAATTGCATCTCGAAAGAAAATTCAGTCAATATATAAAATGTTAAACAGGATTGATTCAACGATATCCATACCTACATTAAAATGGCAAATAGATCTGAATATAAACCCAGACTGTAACTTCTGGATTAAAATTTGCAATAATACCTCATATATGACAAAAAAACAAACAAACTTGGTAACACTTTATTTGAAGGGGGTTGAATAAGACTGACATGACACTGTCATAAACATGACATAACACCTGTCATGAACATGAATAAGCCTTCATGAATATTTATGACTGTTGTCATAAAGCGTCATTCGGTAAATTATGACACTTTTAATACAAAGTTGACATTATTCAAAATGTCTTTGTTATGACAACTTGACATTAACCAGGAAATCATTACTGTTTAAACTTTACCTTTAATAACATAAAGTTACCTAATTTTTAAAGTGCAATCAGTAATACTTTTATAACAAATTTATATCAGTAATGATTTCAACCCCCTTCAAATAAAGTGTTACCAAAAACTCTAATCTTCAGCTCATTCAATATAAAGTATTTCACAGAGTCCACTACACAACTCAAAGCATGCATAAAATGGGTTTGGCTCAGTCTGAATTGTGCAGAAATTGTTCACAAAACACCTCTGATACTTTCATGCTTTATGGTTATGCAAGGCTGTTCAAGAATTCTGGATTCTCTCCAGCAAGTTAGGCTGTCTCTTCCCATTTTCACCATGTCTTTGTTTATTGGGAGACACCACCAACATTATTAATGATGTTCCAAATACTAAAGAACTACTTATCGATTAAACCATTGCTTATGAATTGGAAAACAAAGACCTCCATCAGTGTGACACATTGGAAAAATTTACTCATTGAACACATTTCAGTGGAAAATGTGTTCATATAAAATCATACAGATTTTATATGATTCTCATTAATACTGTAAATAACATAATTTATGTATTATGACCATTGTTTTTACCTGTTCTGCTCTTCTTCTTTTTCCTTTTTTCAGCATCATTCTTCCCTTCTCATTTCATGTAGTTCCTGTATGCAATATAGCAAATTCCACTCAGTAGAATTAATTGATCAATTCCATTAATTGATCCATCTATATCTACTTGTCTTTAATAATGTATTGATATATTGTTATTATTTCCAGTGATAATACTTTTTTGTTTGTTTGTTTGTGTTTTCTTTTAACTGCTGATAGTGTGTTCATATAATATTTTTTGCTCACACACTCTCATACACACACACATGCACATGCAGTAATACTCATTCTTTGCAACACACACATACAAGGCGCCATTTCAACCAAAGGTTAGGAATGTGTTTCTGAACCAGACGCTCCAAAGCGTCCGGTCCATAACTGTTCAACATGCTGTCAGCTCCTGGTCAGAAAGACACATTTTGTTCAGTGTCCATGAGATGGTATTCAGAAAGGATTTTTTTATTGATTGATTTTAGTTGCCTCTGCGACAAACACTTTGCGTAAAGTCTAAATTGTCTGCCTATGTGCACCAGTCAAGGGTGTTAATTATAACCTGTCAAATGACAAATTGGCTACCAATTTTTCCGTCGTCTTAAAAAAACTTGTCAAAAACGTGACAAGTCCTTGTTTGTGTAAAAACCAAGGACAATTTTTTTTTTTTTTTAAGTTTTTTCAATACCTAGCATATGTGTTCCTGTCTCAGACTGTACCATTCTCTAATCCACTTGCTCCAAGTCATCATGAGAACTCAAGTCAGTAGTAGGACAGGAAAGACTCCTCTATAACCTCCATTCACCAGCATAACAGCATAGCTAAAGCACAGACACCCTGAAAGGCTGTTCCTACGTGCTGCAGATGGGGTTTGGGGGACAAACTTGTGAAACCAGCCTAGCATGAAAGTTCATGGTTGGAGGCAACATGGCCGAAGGCAGTCAAGGAAGTCTGGTTATGCTGAAGTGTGGGTGCATACATGCGTGTCTGCTGGATAAGCATGCATGTAGATGTGTTTGCTTTGATGTACTTCTGTGTTGACTTACTTGATCGTCTTTGCATGACAGCGAGGATAGAGAGGTGGAGCAGCACGGCGATTTTTGGTGTTCTGCCTGGGACAGAAAGGGAAAGAGCAACACTTCAAAGCAATCCTTCCTCTGTTAGCTGAAGAGAAAATGTTTTTCAGGTTATTGACGTTTCTTGCTATGCAAATATTATACCCGATGCTCTCTCTGCTTTGAAGGATGTAAAATAATCCAACCTAGTGGAAACAATAAAGAGAGGATAATGGAACCAGTTTGATTCAGGCATTGGTTCCAGTTGGCGAACATCCTGCGAGTCGCTTCATGTGTCTTTCTGGCAGTTGTTCACATTCCTGGGAATTCTCTCAGGGTTCACGGTGACATATGCATTTGTTTGGACTGGTGTGTCAGTCAGTTAACATGTAACAGTGTAGGGGTAGGAGGTAGCAGCTGTGAATCTATGCGCTGTAATTGGCTGATGACAAATTAATAATTGAATGTATTGAAAGGCACAGTAGTGGAAAACCTCTGAGTGAAGGAGTTGCTCCATACGAGACACTGTGATTAATTTTAGCGACCGTTTTCTTTCTCTCCTCATCCAGGAGAAGAAAGATCCAAGTAAGACCTCCTGGATATGAAATTGAACCTGAAGACTTTGTTTTCTCTATCTGTTGTTTACATGTGGAAGGGATTTTAATTGTCCTGTGCTAATGTTCTGCAGCACCAAGGAACATAAAGTGCGAGAAATTAATTATGCTGCAGTGGACTATAGTGAAATATTTTTGTTATTATTCTGACAGCTCTAGCTAACAGGTGAACCATACACAAGGTATGGAAACACACAGACAAGCACAGCATTTAAACATTTTTGGTTGCTCTAGGTTGCAAAGGTGCTGGGTTTCTCTTATGTGACGTTTGCGTCTATCGGCCAGTTGGCTTGGGGAAAAATAGAAATATACTCATGTTTTTGTTAATCTCAAGGTGTAAATATCCTTCAAGGTTTTTAAAGTAGGCCTTTAATATAAAGCAGCAATAAAATAAATAAAACTCATGTTGTGTTCAGACGCGGTTTGAGTCAGGAGCGTCTCTATGTGGACGTGTGTCTAGAGCGCGTTGAAAAGTCTAAGCACATTTTGCACACAGAAAAGATGACTCCCTCAGTTCATATGGTTCTCAACAGAGCCCTGACAATTTAGTTTGTCAATGGAGTATGTATTTAAAACACCAATTACACCATACTGTGGATTACGCTATGCATCAGTGACATATCTAATTAGGGCAAGAAATAACTGTGTTTGATGCTGTTCTAA
>NW_015115020.1:58968-79227 GCF_001443285.1 Poecilia latipinna
AAAAGTNCTCCAGACCACTAGAGGGAGTCGAACAAAAAACAGCTGTGTCCAAATTTAGGGTCTGCATCCTTTAAAACGGGTGTTCAGAAAAGCAGCAATGGCGGCAAAATTATTTTTGCTGTATTACACTTAAAATTACACAAAATGATTTTTTACAATGTTTTTCGGTGAGAATGTTGATGTATAGATCTCAGATATCTGCTCGGTTCATCAATAAATCACTTAATTACAATATTGCTCCGACGTTTTCGGAGATGTCTGCTCCCGCTGCATGAACAGCCAGCTCCCCTCGCCAGCTGTCAGCTGGCCGGGCGCTCCAGGTTCGGCACACCGAGAGAGAACCCATGTCTCCCGGCAAATCGTTTTAAAAACTCCCGCTAGTTTTCCCCTATGAGTGGAGGTGAAACACAGATATTAAGCCAGGTAATAGCTGTAAAATTTTTTGGTTCACTAAAGTATTTAATTTATTCCTGAGCAAATGGGTTTGACTGATTAAAGCTAAGCCTTGCTGCTTTTCATTTGTTTGCGTCTCTTTTTTTGTTTGCTGCATTTCATTTGTGGTTGTATTCTTTTTTGCTTGCGTATCTTTTTTGTTTGCTGCATTTCATTTGTGCGTGTCTTTTTTTTGTTTGCATGTTTTCTCTGTTGCTGCGCATCTGCACCTGTCGGCCACCGTATAAAATACTTTGATTCACAATACTCTTTACTGTACCTTCACCTTTACTGCATTTAGTGTTTTAATTTATTTAGTTACTCACAGTGACTAGCCAGAAATTTCACTTTAAGATTAGTGATACTTCATGATAATACTCAAGTAAAAGTAAAAAGTACTGTTCAGTGAAAGTATTCCTTGAAGTTCATTTTCCAAAAGTTTGCTTGAGTAAGTGTAACTAGTTTCTACTCAACAGTGCCTTGGTAAAGGTAACTAAAAACAAATGTGTAGGACTGACTGGTAGTGTACTGAAACAGTTAACCTGGAGAGTCTCTTGTCATTTCTGGACATTTCTCTGCCTTTTGCTTAATATGACTTTAAACCGCAAGACCAAGAAAATTGAAGCTTTTAATACTTTTAGAACCATATCTTTCGTAATTCTAGGCTGGCCATCATACCTTCGTGCTTAAATACTAATTTGTAAAGTTCCTGTGTTAGTGACAAATGTGACAGTCAGTCAGTGATGTTCACCAAGGCTTTAGGCTCATTGCATTTCTGACACTTGTCCATTTATAATTTTAGCCTTTCAATAAGTTTAATAATGTTTGTAGAATAATTTCCTCATGTGGAAATATGGTCTCGTTAGAACTACTTTGCCCACCTCTCTCTCGGCTAATGCTAACCTCATTAGTCTATGCTAAGCTTAATGAGTCACAGATTAATCTTTCATGAGAATCTAAGTGATGATTCAGGGGGTTGTTCACCTTGAAAACGACAAATTGTTTTCATGGTACATTTTGTGTGCCGTCAGGGTTTCAGAGGAATTGAGATCTCCCAATTTAACAATTACTTTACAATGTGGTTTTTATTATTGATAAGGCTGTTGTTGTCATTCTAATTCAGGCCAGATCTAGTTTTAAACTGATTCTATAAATGAACCAGTTTGACTTTCACATCCAAGTCATTTTAAATGCCTTGTAAATTAACTGTTTGGTCCTCCTCCAGTTTTCATCAGGCTTTTTGTAAAGGATTGTAGTACATGGAGACTACTTATCCACACAATTAATATGGATTATTGTAATATCTCTGCAAATAAAGATTTAATTTCATCCTCTTTGTTTATTAACACTTAACTAACAAGCGGTGCTTGAAAACACTTCACAGATGACATGATGTTCACAATCTTTTGATCGACTGCTCTTGGCTCCTGATAGACGTGGTTCTTTAGTCTGATGCTGAGTTAACGCAGGTTCGCCGGAGCTAAAGCCAGAGTTTGTGTTGGTGGAAACATAAAGAATTGGTGATTTATAAGCCCTAGCAACAGAGCAAGTTTTGGGGAAAAGGTTTATATGTGCTTTTACATATCAGTCTCACCGTCCTGTTGAAATTACAAAAATTTCTCATCAGTTGTGAAAATTAAATAAATGAAACTCTAGAGGCGATATCTATTCCTGGCCTTCATTTGTTCCGTCCACTGCCTCTACCACCTGTAGTGGTGCCCTCTCGGTCCTTTTCGCCTTGGCAGCTGTCAGCCTTACTTCCGTGCCTCTGTAGGTGTTGCTAATGAGCAACTTCAAACCTCATTGCCCTTACATTGCAGCCAAGGCCCACTGAAAATTGCTTTTCCTTCCGTCTCTCCAGGATGTCACCATCAAAGAATTTGCTTGCTCACTGCAGGATGCAGGTAGACCTCTTAGGCCTTTTGTGACACATTTCGTTTTTACTGAGAAGAAAAGACATATAAGTGTGTGTGACTCCCCCATACCTTTCTTTTTTTTTTTTTTTTTTTTTTATTTTTTCCTATTTTCTCTACCTTATTTTCTCCAAAGATATCAAACACAGTTTGATCTTTAATATAAATTGTCAGAAATTTTGTTAGGAAAGATTAAAAAAATAATAATAATATCGAAATGTTGCAAATATCTCCTGTTTAGTCAGGGATTCACACCAGTAAATTTGTCTTAGAACTCCTTACCTTCCTCTGGAACAGATTTCACTTTCAGTTTGCAGTTTGTCTATTTGACTCAAAACTGATCTCAACTCAGTGGGTCAAGTGAAATGCAGGATAACCTAACACCACATTTGACTAGACCAATGCTGTATCTTTAATTACAAACATAATCTTCTCTAAACTTCATGTTTGGTGAGTAGCTTGAAGAGAGGTTATCAGGTAAGAAGTTTTTCTTCATTCTCCTGCTGCTAATGTTAATTACATCATGACATAGTACTTCTGTATCAGAAGGATTTACATTGTTGGTGCATGTACAGTTGCTCTTAAAAATCTACATGCCTCATTCCTATGTCTTAAATATATGTATATGATTGCTATTTTTGCATTCTCATTATTTGAAACTATGTGCATCACTTTGTTTCAGTTGCTGTTTTATGGGATACCATTTCTAGATTTACACAGTCAATCATTAATAACAATAATCTGGGTTTTTTAGCCTGTCATAACAGAAAAAAGGGAGTTTATTTTTAAACTCTAAAATGAACTCTCTGATTAGGAACCCGAATATTTAGCTTCAAACTAAATATTTAGCATGATAATTAAATAGTTTACAGACTACATATTTGGTTTGCTAATAAAATCTTTAGTTTGAAACTGACATTCATAAATGCATAAATGTATGCACAACATGGTGAAAATATGATTTTTTTTCTCTAAATAACCCAAATTATTGCTGTCAATGTTTGACTGTGCAACTTTAAAAATGGAATCCCATGCTGTTTTAAGGACCTTACATTTGAATTTCCACACCATTTCCATATAAAATGTGGCATACATTCTGTATTTAGGTACACAATTGCATTAGGTCTGTTTGATGTAAAAACAACGCTGAACATCAGCAAATGAAATCCCATGCCTGAAGTGAAACATGTGGCTATTTGTCAAGGCATGGGAGAAAGCAGAAATACGTTTTAATACCACTCAGTTTTGAGACAAAACTGTTCAAATTGTTTGTGAAAAGCTGTGCATTTAATTTTCCAGGATCACAGAGTCCTACGACACATCCAACATCCACAGAAAAAAAATAAATAAAAAATTACGACAGGAAAACGAAAATATTAGAATTGACTCTCTGGAGTCCATAGCTAATTTCAAAAGAAAATTTGAGGAGTCATTTGAGGACTATGATAACAAATGTCTTTACAATATGATACATTTTAAGAACAATTGTAAGGTAGACTGATATAAAATATTACAAAGATTCAAGAGGTTCTTCAACAAAATGTCAGTTAAGAATATCTACACTTATTTGAGCTGTCAATTGTATTATTGTTATTTTTCATGTTGAATTATGCTATGTATGCTACACATAATGTCTGGAAAAGGTTTTGAAAAATGTACCACTGAATCATGTTTTACAATCTGGTATTTTAACAGGGTGTATAGTTTATAGCCACTATATTTGTGGCACATAGAGACATCTCATTGTTTTTATAACTGTTAACATTAAGGAATCCATCTGGATGCTTTGTTTGCTAAGTAACCATGTGATATATTCCCACCATGATGTATACGTATAATATGTTGTAGCTGAGGGGCATTTGTTTTGCCCGTTTAACTACTCTTCACCTTCTCTCTCTAGAGATAATCCATCCTCCATGCAGCAGCTAGCTTATCCGTTGCCACAGGCCACTAAAGCTCAAGACTTTATTACCCTGAGAGGCCATGGGAAGCATTAGTGCCTCTGCCTCATTCTATAGCTTACATTGGGGCCTAGTAGGACGTTGCCATTATTACCGAGAGAGAGCACTGAACCTTGGAGAGACGCTATGGAAACCCTTATGTTTAAATTTAGCCCTCCGTTTTATCTCGGCTTTCTCATTAGCAGCGCTGGAGACTAATTGTTAATGGTTAAGTCTTTATTGCTGCAGGTCCTTTCATGTATTCTCTTGCTCTTCCTCCTTCTCTCATTCTGTCTTGCTGTTTTTCTCTCTGCTCCTTTCCAAATTACACAATGGTTGGGGCGTCTCTTTGTATGACGGTAATTAGCTTTTATGATGTTGCTATGAGCGGGTCCTTTTCACTGCCACTCTGCTTGCCTTGTCGCTTTATGACCCTGCCATCTTCTGGGCAATTAGTCTGCAGGGATGCTACCCTGCTCTGCCCACAGTCACCACCCCCCCACCTACTGCCACCAGTGTCCAGCAAAATCCGTTCAAATCTTCCCTCTGTCTCTGAACTTAAACAGCAAGAATACAACTCATCTGATTCTAAGCTATTGTATGGGGAAATTAGTTTGTGTAGTTTCCTAAGTTCTAAATTTCAATGGGATATGTCTACAAACAACACAATTTTAGCAAAGAAATTGTTCTTGCTAAGACGTGTGTTTCTGTTGAAGCTAGAGTGCTTGGAATCATCGTTTTTGGACAGCAAAATCCTCCCCACTGAACCTTTTTAGAGCATTTGTGAAGACCGACTGCCCACACACACCACATGCTCTCACCAAATGTTATACTTCATTTAGATAAATATCACAATAAATAAAACACCTCCAAAGAACAAATGGGAACATGGAGTTATTTTTTTTAAAGCAAAGGTGTTATATTACCTTCTTTCTTTCTACCTGTGGATTTTCCATGAATAGTGCACCCTGTCACTGTCCACATTCAGTTTTCTTTCATGGTAATGAACTTTTTATTTCCAAAATTAAATAATTGCACAAGTGGCAGGATGTTGCTTTGAACTAAATAGCTTTCAGATCATGGTGGATGAAATGTAAAAAACAAGAGTCACTTAATTTCTCTTTGATACCTCTAATTTTAGTGACTAACCAGTATTCCTTAAAAGAACCTTTGTTATTTGATAAAAGAAACAGTAAGTCGAGAGCTTTTCCATCATGCTTTCATCATAAACAGAGAGAAACATTTTGTTTTTGAGAAAAGTGTTATGTAAAGTCAACTGTTTTGAGCTTTGCATCTTGTAATAGTGCAATTTCCTCATCAAAAACATACATGGAGTGTTGCCTGATTTTTTCATGCATGTTTGAGAAATCCTTTAATCTCCCATGGCAACCATTCAGCTGTGACAAACGGCTGGTTAGACCTAGCCCCGCCTTCGAGATGCTGCTCCTCCTCAGAACTGCAGCCCTTCCACAAGACTCCCATAAGACTAGCCATCAGGAATTAGCAAAACCTGGTGGAACTGTGCATTTGCTGAGCTCATTATAGGAGCTACTTCTCAGTGCAACACTGGGAAAACTGTTAAAAGGTTAATAGAAGAGCCATGTTGTGATGACTTCCTGTAGGTGGAGTTTCAGAAAGAGTAGGATTTTGAAAAACACACAGGCCCAATTTCAAGCCATTCAATTATCAAGTCAAATTGCATTTAAGTCATACACTGTGTGCACAATTAGGCAAGTTTTAATTTTTACCATATTATCCTTTTTATGCATATTTCCCAACTCCAAGCTGTACAAACTTGAATACCTATTGAATATAAACATATCAGCTGCTGTGTATTTGTTTAATGAGGGAGGAGATCAACACTCTATCTATTGTAGTTAATAAGCGTAATAACTGCACCTAATAAGTGTGCGTAGTTATCAGGCAGCTTCTTTTCCTCAGGCTACAAGGGTGAAAAAGAGATTTAAGTGACTCTGAAAAATCCAAAATTATAAAAAGTCTTTCAGAAGGATGCATCTCTCTTGAAATTGCTAAGATATTGGGCTATGATCACAGAACCATCAAACGTTTTGCTGCAAATAGTCAACGAGTTCACAAGAAAAAAAAGACATAAATTAATTGCTAAAGATTTAAGAAGAATCAAACATGAAGCTACCAGGAACCCATTATCTTCCAGTGCTGTCATATTCCAGAACTGCAACCTGGATCACCCAGAAGAGCAAGATGTTAAGAGCGCAGAGACATGGCCAAGGTAAGGAAGGCTGAAACCCGACCACCACTGAACAAGACACATAAGTTGAAACGTCAACACTGAACCAAAACAGATCTGGGCTGGTATTATTAAAGATGAGGTAGTTGGACCTTTTCAGGTCTCAAAATCATCTCTTGAATCTATTGCCAGGTTTTAGAAGACACTTTCTTCAAGCAGTGTTACAGAAAAAAGTCTGAATCCTTCAAGAAGACCATGATTTGTATGCAGGACAATGCTCCATCACATGCATCAAAGTGCTCCTCTATGTGGCTAATCAGTAAAGACCTTAAACATGAATGAATAATAAAGTGACTCCCTTCCTCACCAGACCTAAACCCCATTGAGAACTTGTGGGCTCTTCTTAATTGGGAGATTTACAGTGAAGGACAACAGTTCACATCTCTGAACAGTGTCTGGGAGGCTGTGGTTGCTGCTGCATAAAAAGTTGATTGTCAAGAGATCAAGAAACCGACAAAACTGTTATTGAAAAGAAGAGTGGCTATATTGGTCACTGATTTATTTTTTTAAACGTCAGAAATATTTATTTGTCAATTTTGAGTTGCATGTTTATTATTCTCACTTTAACAAGACAAGAAACAAGTGAGATGGGAAAAGTTTGAGTTTTAATTCAGTTGCATAATAATTTTGTACATTATTAGTTGCCCAATAATCATGCACACATAGATATTGTCCTAAGAAAGCCAAAATTTCACTTTGGCTTTCTTAAATATTCAGGTTTGAGAAGTTATTAACATTTTGGTTTGAGTGAGAGCGCTCCATTGACCTCCACAGTCACCACACCTCAAAACAAAGGGCACCAGACACCTCATTTATTTCTCCGGGCCCTTAACAAACACAGCAGAATCACATCCATTTTAGCTGTTTTGATCAAGATAGAAAGAAAAACATTGACTGAAGAAGATATAAACCATTTTTTATCTATATACTCACATCACATCATGGATATAATCTGGTACAGTTAGAGGTGTCATAAGAAATGGATGGTGAGTCTGTACATAATAGTGACTCCTCTCCATTTCTCTTCCTCTCCCATGACTAAAACCTTCATGTTGGTTGCTTACAAACCCCATAAAGACATTTAAAGCTTTTGTCAACTGCATCTATTTTTCAGTGCTTTGATTCAGAAGATGACATCATCATATCTGAGAGGTGCCAGTGCCATCCTTAAAAAGCAGCTTTGTGTTGAGGGTTACGTAATCATGAGAACAATTTAGAGATGCTGGTTGCCTGAATTTAATGACACCTGATGGAGTGGGAAGGGTTAAGCATGTAGAGTCTTTTTCTCATCAACTATTCTGACGTCACTGCTCCTTTAAGAATGACAACTTTAAACCCAGGGGACGATTCAACCTCCTGGGATCTATTGGTTCTTTCATCACTGGAGCTTTGGTCTTTCCTTCTTAGCTGAGATATTGATCTACAGCTTAGGCAATTAGTCTGAGCAGGTCCCGCGTACCCTGTCCTCCCCTTCACTCCTTCCTTCTAAAGCTCCTAGAAAGCACCAAAGGAGAAGCTGCAAAGCTCCAAACTTTCCTTTGTCTCTCCATGCTGGTAACTTACGTTTCTTCAATATAGCTTAATATGATATAGATTCCATCTTCTATTCTACAAACAACCAAAATAATAATAAAACAATAAGATAAATTTAACATTTTGCGGTTTTTTAAAAATTCTTTATTCTAAATTCAGTCGTACTGCCAGTCAGTGGTACGTTAAAACAAATTCCAATTCAAACTCAAAATCTCCTGAAAGGTAAGGCATTTTTGTGAAATTGCAGCTTTCAGTTGTCTTTGGTTGTGTGCTTGTGTTTATTCACACACACATAAACACGCACGCATGCGCACACACATACACACCCACGCACACACGCACGCACGCACGCGCACACACACACACACACACTCAAACAAATCATGTCAGACCACTCAAGGCACTCTCCTGCCATCAGGAACAACTGGGGGTCTTGTGTGTGGACAAGACTAAGCGGTTATCAAACAACCCTGTGATTAGCAGCCACCTGCTTTGGCACCTGAGCCACAGACACCCCATTTATTTCTCCGGGCCCTTAACAAACACAGCAGAATCACATCCATTTTAGCTGTTTTGATCAAGATAGAAAGAAAAACATTGACTGAAGAAGATATAAACCATTTTTTATCTATATATTTTCTCAAGCTTTTTATTTCAGTTTTAACAGTGAATTACAGTTGGCCAGTACTCTGGGGTCAGCTCATACCACACATTTTTGTTTTTTCTCTTTTATGTTATTTTGTCTCTTTTTTTTCTGGCAGACACAGTGGAAACCGAGCCTTCTACTATCATAAAATATTATGATAATTACCACTAGTATGGATTGAAAAAACAAAACAAAACACTGTTTTCTCCAGATATTGACATTGTCACAGTATCAAACTTGACAACATGGAGAAAATTGAGATTCAAAATTTTAGTGAGATATATCTTTCTTTTTAGCCTGGTTTTGACAATATGTGGGAATCCAGATATTAACTGATTGATGTTAGGTCACTGGGTCATGATTGGTAACTAGAAAATCCTTTTCCTACCAAATCAGATGCTGTTAATGCTGAGTCATGCTTGTAAGATTTCTGCCCTTTGTCTGGTTACGTTCACTCACTGCTCCTGCTGAATCCCTGGTGCCTCAGCACCTGTCTGTAATACTGTCACATCAGCTGTGATGTCACTGCTCATTCCCTCGGGTGCTGTGCTAATACTGCCAGTTCTTTGTAAATTCAGTTATTTACATACTCAGCTCTGGTCTGAATTTGTTTGAACATTTTTTTTTGGCCAAATCCCTTTTGGTACTCAGTGTGGTGTGTATTTGTTTTTGTTAGTGGCAAAAGGGTAAACCTTAAACTGTCACATCCTGGCATGATTACTGTTGGGCCTGCACAATCAAGATGTCACTCAAAGGGAATCTCTTTGACAACATGAAGTGGGCTGAAAGATCTCAAAAAACAACACATTTGGCTTTGATCTAAAAATAGTGACGTACTGGTTTTTGTTAAAAGGGTTAAAAATCTTAGAAAGAAAGAAAAGAAAAAACAAAGAACAAAATGAAAAAAGAAAGAAATACATAAAAAAAAACATTTCTAAGAGTGTTTTGTCACCTGATGGTTCGATAGTCTCTTGGGTTGCCACCTTTCATTAATTAAAATAAGGGACGCCCACCACAGCCCGTCTTGCCCTACTCTCATGGGGTGGGATGGACGTTGCAGTGATAGACATTATTTTATGGCAATGTTTTTGTTAAAAAAAAGTAATTCATAGAGCAATTGTTCATAGATAGAGGTGAGTTAAAGTACCCCAAAATTGTACTCCTGTCTTAAAGATATATTTTTTTGCTTATTTGAAAGAACCTAGTAGTTATGGCTCACAGTGCAAACATATATCACACTAAAAATAAGTCAGTCAATGGGTAAAGTTTGATTGTAATTATAGATAATCACAATGTAGTGTAACTTCAATTCCCCTTCTCACCATTTGTCTCACAGTTTTCTTCTTTTCCAAATCAAGCATAAACAGTCAGAGTTGGAGTGAGGGACCACACATTTTCCTGTCAAGTTTATGTTTTATAACTCAGAACAATTGTATGGAACGTGACACATGCAAGTTTCAAGCCCTGTTTTGTGTGCATGCAAGCTTTATAAATGAAACCACAGAAGATCTAATCTCAGGTGAAATGATGTAGCTAAGGAAGGGAGCAGGTAGGGGCAAATGAGGAAATGAGAAACAGCGGGGACAAGAAACAAAGTGGGAGGCTGTGGGAAAGATAAAACAATGGAGGGAAAACATAAGAGAGGACCTAAGACTGATTTAACAATGAACAGAAAGATGCACTAATCTAAGTAAACAGATTAGTGCATCAGTTTGTTTCCGATGTGATTATATATTTTCTTTCTAATTTCAGTACAAAGAAAATATATAAAATACATTGATATGCTGTTCAGTTTAACGTACAAAGAAAATATATAAATTCACATCAGAAACAAACTGAAATGGAAGCTCTAAGTAAATAATAAAGAAATGATCACAAACCAGAAGCACAAAGTCCAAACAACTACAGATCATAACATAATTTAACCAACTCTTTTTTTTTTCTATTTACGGTCACTGAAAGTAAATTATCTTTAATTGTTTAATATTTGGTTGCCAATTTTAAAGAGTTAAGAATTTTACCCCTGGCCTAATCAAATTGACACAATTTAAAGCTGAGGGGGTATGTAGTGCTTCACTTATTATTACTAAGTTAAACAGTACCAGAGCAGAAAAAAATCATTGAAAATAGTCCACTAATGAAGCCTTTGCAGTGATGATTGTTTTCCTGCTTGGAGCATAGTTGCTGAAACTAATTGTGTCTAAGCAATAATGAATTGATTCTTGGTCACCTGAATAAGCAGAGCTTTAATAAGAAGCGACAAGGACGACAGGTCCTGATTTAACTGTTCCTTCAATGCAAGCAGGGATAAGTCATCAGTAAACACAGCTTAGAACAAAATGCTGCTTTGATGATGTCTGATTTCAGTTTATTATACTGAAGATGGAGACACTTCAGGAAACCTTTCATCTGAATTACACTGCACCTCAAAAGAAATGCTGTTATTGAGGACCTGTTGTTAAAGGTCAGGTCTGTGCTCCTGGTGATGGGACTGTGTAAACCTCTGTTTTTCTATATGTTGCTCTCTTGTGTATCTTTTCTAGGCACTTACGGCACAGTTAAGTGTGATTTTTCCTGCTCACAGGCTTTACTTTTAGATCCATCACACCTGTGCCTTCTGGTCTGAAAAAAGCAACTGAAGTGTACATCAGGAGACTCATAAAGAAGTGCCACAAAACTTCAGTGGAAACTGTGTCTGTCAGTGGAATGGTCGCTTATATAACTGAGCGTCAAGATGTGGAGCTATTACCAAAACCTCTTCAGTGCACATTACAAAAGAAAAGCTAAAGATTTCATAAACAGCCCAGGCTTGAGACAAGGACTATCAGGAGCATTGAGCTTTGGAGACATAGCTGAGAGGAAGACACCTGTTTAGTGTTCGGCACAGAGCCTGTCATATTGTTTGTGAGTTGAGGCAATTCCCTCAAGGTCCAAAGAGCTCTTATCTACTGTTCACTTTGAAGATGATTTCTCTTTGTGTTTGTTTCTCAAAGAACATGAACATTGCTCCTCTCGATATGTTGTTCAGTTTAACGTCTGTTTGCCGCTATGCTGGATATACACCATCACCTTAGTTACCATTAGATTTTCAGCAGTTTCATATCAAAGGATTTTAAACTTGAGTGAGCAAAAATGTCGCTGTTGTACATGACACAGTTGCATTCAATTCTGGTTCCTAATATGGTCCACAATCACAATAAAAATCACTTTTTGCGTTAGGTATAAATGAGACTATGTGATCTTCCAAAATGGAAAAATGATCTGGCAATAAATTCACCTAATTTAGACATAAACATGCAAAATACTTGTAGGCACAATAGAGCAGCTACTCAGTCAAAAGGACAACTTAAAAACCTGCAATCAGTAATACAATATAAAACAATAAAGCTTTCAAAACCTAAATTATACATGAATCAAATAAATCTCATAACATTGCCTATATCAAATAATTCAAGTTAAAAAGGAAACATTCATTCAATGTTAAACACCGGTTGCATCAAAATAAACAATCCTGAGTTACTAAATCAAAACTTCCTGAGAACATGGCTGTTTTGTTCTGGTTCTGATTGGTTGGTTCTGACTGAGCTGAGTAATTCTACAGAACACAGGAGGAGGCAGAAGAGATTGATTATTTTTTCAGAGATTATCCGTCTTATGTTAGGACACAGCGAACATTTTAATATATATGCAAAATATTTTGTCTGTTTAACTTGCATGTTGCAGCGTTAAGCAAACGTTCAAAACGTTCGTTTTGTCAGGTGGAGTAGAAGCAGTGCTTCTACTCCACCTAGAGTAGCGGTGCCCCATATATGAAATATTATTACCAACGGTCCAACAGCGAGAGCAGAACCAGCGTCTTGCATCGCCAGCTCGTTGATTTAAATAATTTTTCAGGTTATTTGTTTAGCTTTCTGACCGTGATGCTAATGCTGGTGTGTGGGTAAGTGTGTGTGCACAAATGCTGGCATTCTACACTGTGGTGGCAGCAGGGACCCAGCATTCCCATGCATGACACGTCCTAGGGCAATTGCTGTGGCGATTTACCCTCTGCTCTGTTGCCGTGGTGACTGAGTCACTAAGAAGGAGGAAGTGTGTGTGTAAGGGAAGGGATAAGACAAGAACCCTTGTTACTTAAAGATGATGGCTCTCTCTGTCTCTCCATTCCATGTCTCATTTTCATCTTCTTCTGCACCCAATCACATCTTCCCTGTTTCTTTTTTTTCCTTTTCTCCAATATTTCCCCTTTGGCTTTTACTTGAACTTTTTCTCCTTTTTTTGTACTTTTTTATCTTGAACTTGCTGTTGCAGTTTTCCCTTCCTTCCCTTCACAGTTGTTACCACGTTCAGTTTGTGTGACATGCATCTGTGCTCTTTGCTCCTGTGAGCACTATGACCCATTTTAAGATTTGCACAGACAGAGGCGCGCAGCATTAACAGCATTATGGTCGGATACCGCATAGCGGTTATTGTCTCCTTCAGCCACATGTTGAGGTTTTTGTCTGCTTCGACATATGGCACAAAAAATTAAAAACTGGATAACACACTGACACCGCTCTTAACTGCATGGATGAAACCTAATACACTGCTTAGTGCTTTTTTAAAGGTTTGAATTAGGAGCTGGAGAAAAGAGAGTTGTGCTCTAAATCCACGAGGCTTGGGAGGCTTAAGGTGCGAAGGGAGAGGTATGAAATGAATGCAAGTGAAGGTGTGTGTACATGAGTCAGAAACCGTACTGAGAATAGGACTGGCAGAAGAGATATGATGAGAACATTTCTTTGAAATGTGTCTGCTGTTGTTTTGTTGAGTAAATTTTCTAATTAAGTTGTAACATCCTGTGCCTATTTATATTTAAAAAATGTTGGTATGAGGCTCAGTCACCTCCCTATTAATAAACTTACATATGGTAATTCAGTACCAGAGAGAGTGACTTATTTTACACCAGGAGGAATTTGTAAAATACAAAAACCTTTATATATGCATTTTCATGACTGATTCACAGTTCACATTGATGCAGATTAGAAAAAACAGAAATCAATCACTATGTCCGAGTCTGCTTACAGGCTAGAAACCAGGAAGCATCTTTTGGTGCAAAAGATGTTGGGTATCATCTGGAGCAATTGTCATCCAAATTTGAACGTTGTGAGAAGGAAGCATTCAAGTACACAAGGGAAAACATCAAACAATCACGATGCAAACAAATATTGAAAATATTAAATGCTTACCAAAAGAAATAAAAAACAAGAACATGGAATAAGAAGTGAATGTTGGGACAGCAGGATGTGGTGATGAATCCAGAATCTGCATTGGTCAACGAAATAATGCTGGAACATTTGTTGGATGCCATACCAATTAAACATATGGAGAAATCTTCCTGAAGAACACAAATCAAAAGGCAGTACCCCTGCAAGAAACACACCTGGACAGCTGCATTTTCAACTAGTTTCTAAATCCATCAATTGAAAGTAGATCTGTTGATGATTGACTTTTGTTGGTGAAATTATCAATCCCTCCCATTTATTGTGAAATCAACAGAACCCTGCATTTTTTAAACTACTATATAATTGTGAAATTATAGCAAATTTTCCTCAAAAATTGTCACCTCTGGGCTTAAGTGACTATTAACTCCCACCTGCAGGTGGCAGTGTTTCTTCTACTACACTCCTGCCTCAGCCTTGATGTCAAGTTGTAGGTCCAGTCCCAATACTCAGCTGTACCCTTTGCTCCTCAATGAAATGTGGACTCAGTCGAAGTGAACATACGGGTTTGAGTGTGCAGGTTACAAGCGTGCAAAAATTTGAGAACTGGGACAGAACGCCTCTGTGTCAAAACTTTGACTTCCAAATTGGTGGAACTGGTCACTGTTAAGGCATTTGTGCTGCTACAAAGTACAACTACAACTTAAAATATTGATTTTACATTTACAGTAAAGTTATTTTCGCTTTCCAAAATCATTGCTGGAGATATTTAACTGTTCAAATGTGTTTTGTTATAACTTGTTGAATGCAGAGCAAAATTCCATGTAATCACACATGTTCAGTAGAGGAAACAAAAATTATTTCAATACTTTACTTTTGAAAACAGATTTTTTTTTCTTTGTTTAGCGATAGATACAGCTTGTTCTGTGAACAGTCCCATATTTCCAAGATGACAAAAATACACATTAAAATGTGTTAAATGTGCTAATATTCAATTTAACAGTCTGTGATTTGACTAATTATAGACATGATTACATATTCAGTTGTTACTCGAAACAAAAAAACATCTCTCATGTAGCTAAAAGTTAGTTTGGTATAAAATGGAGCTAATGTGCTAACAAAGAAGTTAAGGACAAACATATGGCAAATATATAACATAAGATATGCTTCAAATCTGAAAATAATGAACAAAACTTGAAGCCAATGCCCAAAACACATTCCAGAAGGAGTGAATGTCTGGCAGTCATATTTGGTGTTTTAAACATAAAATATCATGTATAATAGTATGCACAAAAAGCCATCTCTTTATCAGCAGCATATATTAAAGAATTAAGATGTGAAACAACTGACCCAGAGTTAATGATTAAATATACACATTAACTGCCAATGGATTCGACCCTTGGAGAGGATGAGGACACAGTTGAGAGATGAGAGGACATCTTGTCCATAATTACACTGATAGAATTGTAAGTCTAACAAAGTCAGTGAATAAAGGCGATACTTTAAAAAGGTTAACATAATGAGGCTATTGCAATCAGCCGCAACGCCTCTTCTGCCTTTGTTCACTGGTGATTATTGTGCCAAGGCAGGTATAAAAATGAGATGCATGAGTCTGCAGACATGCAGAGAAAGTGACACTGGCCTTCAGCTCCATAGGGAGGTGGCCCAAGATAAGGCTGTCTGAGATTCAGTCATTCAGTATGGGCAGAGGCCAGGAAGGTCAACAAGTTTAGGGTGACAGTGTTTTAGTAGTCTAGCCTTTGTAAGCCTGGCTGAGTGAGACAACTGAGACTAAACTGATCTTCAGTGAAAAAGAAATGTCAGAAAAAATATCAGAAATGATCAAAGGGAAAGGAGGAGTAATGCTGCAATTTGCATTGTGCGGAAATCAAAGCATTTGGTTAGCATGGCTATTACCACCCTACACAAATTCAGTTCAGTTCTCATCTCCATCCAGTGCTCCATCCGGGATTTCTTCCATTGATCTCAATTCCACAGTTGAATTTAATCCTGACCAATCAATGAGCAGAAGAAGAGTTGTGAATAATCTCGATTATCTGCGCTGTTTTTGTGTTGTAGTATGGTTGAAGTTTGGCAGTGGAGGAAATAAATAAAGTGACCCTCTGACCGAAGCAAAGTGTAGAACAAGGGGTCGGATTTTACCAGGCTAGATTTTTGTATATTTTGTTCTATAATGATTACCATATGTCTACATTTTTTTATGATGGGTAACTGTGAGAATTGTGTGGAAATTCTTACAAAAATCTCAAGTCATTACCAGCCATAGCATGAGATTCCTATGCTTCGTATCCATGGATGACAATACCACAGTTTCACAGGATTTCACATAGAACTCAGACTAATATCCATTAGAGTGTCGGATCTGTAAGATATAAAATATTGGTGGTTTTAAAACCACAACATTTAAAAACCTCTCTACACCTTTTCACTGCTAACTGGCCCATTTTGTCATATATTCATCATATATTTTACAAAATGCTTTAGAGAGGTTTTTAATCCTGATCATTTTTAGAGATGTTTATACCTTCAGGAGACTTTACTCTAACCTATCTATAGTTCAGCTATTAAACGACTTGCGTTGCAGCAAGAAGGTACTGGGTTTGATTCCCAGCCCGGGTCTTTCTGCATGGAGTTTGCATGTTCTGCCTGTGCATGCATGGGTTCTCTCCGGTACTCCAGCTTCCTCCCATAGTCCAAAAACATGACTGTCAGGTTAATTGGTCTCTCTAACTTCTCCCTAGGTGTGAGTGTGTGTGTGTATGGTTGTTTGTCCTGTCTGTCTGTGTTGCCCTGTGAAAGACTGGGGACCTGTCCACGGTGTACCCCGTCTCTCACCTGAAATGTTCGCTAATGCTAAGTAATCCTGTAGTAAGTATACTACAGTATTACGTACCTTACATTGTAAGTTTGCTCTACTGTATAATTTCTTACTCTAGCTCTCATCATATATTTCTTTTCTTTGTATGAATCTGCATGCTTCCACTTCCCTTTGCTGTGCTGCTGTTAAACCTGAATTTCCATATTTCCATCTTCAATTTCTAAATTTAGTTTTGCTGGCTGATGCTGTAAATTTTAGAGTAGGTCAGGTAGGGTTCTGGTTCTTGGTACCCTGGCATATGGCAAACAGCGTTATAGGCAATGCACCTACACCAGGTATCATGATTTTGGCGAGTTTTGACAGCAATGTCAATCACTTACTTGAAAAATGTTCTATTGTTTTTATAGTGCTAATTACAACAAATCTGGATAGATTTACATTTAATTACATACTTTTCAATTTAATACTACGTACTTATATAATGCATAACAATTCAATTTGGTTAATAGGGCTGAAATGTTTTCGGTAACACTTTATTTGAAGTGGGTTGAATAAGACTGTCATGACACTTTCATTAACATGACATAACACCTGTCATGAACATCAATAAGCCTTCATGAATATTTATGATTGTTGTCATAAAGCATCATTCGGTGAATTATGACACTTTTAATACAAAGCTGACATTATTCAAAATGTCTTTGTTATGACAACTTGACATTAACCAAGAAATCATTACTGTTATAAATTTGTTATAAAAGTATTACTGATTGCACTTTAAAAATTAGGTAACTTTATGTTATTAAAGGTAAAATTTAAACAGTAATGATTTCCTGGTTAATGTCAAGTTGTCATAACAAAGACATTTTGAATAATGTCAACTTTGTATTAAAAGTGTCATAATTTACCGAATGACGCTTTATGACAACAGTCATAAATATTCATGAAGGCTTATAAGACTGATTGTCATGTCAGTCTTATTCAACCCCCTTCAAATAAAGTGTTACCATGTTTTCTAACAAAGGAAATTCAGTCGTACAATAGTCACTGACATGCTGCATTCACTGTCCTGTTTATGTCCTTGGTGACAGTGGAAAGGAAGATGACCTTTTTAACAGAACAAATTAGTGGTGGGACTCAATTCAGGTTGTTCATCGAGTTAATCTCAGGGCCTGTAGTTAATCACAATTTAGTCAAAAAAATGTATATTGACAAAATAAGCAACAATTTCAATGAAACTCGTTAGAGCTGCTAAATTGTTGAATAAATCAGACATATAATTTTAAAACCAAAGATATGTATTGTTTTTAATTTGTTCTCCAGATTATCCAACCATCAGATTAGTGCAAAGTTCTATTCTATCCATTCATCTTTCCAGAGTTTCAGGAACTCCTGATCATTCATGGAGCTTCTTTAGAAATGTGGACTGTAGATACTGACATTCACGTTGGGGATGTCCGTGCTGATGCTACATGTTTAGCACTGAGATGCTATTTTAGGCTTCAATAACTTAATCTCCAGTGGGCCAAGAGAAACAGCTTTGTCATACATCACTGTTGTTTGTGCATCAGATTTACAGGCGTAGCAGAGAAAAACAGAGGGAACATAAAGTGAATTGTGGAATATATACATAAACAACTGGAGAGCAGCGGGAGAAACCAACAGAGTAAGCACAATAAGGCAATGTATGATCCAACAATCTAAATCTTTAATGGCATAACTAGAGACAGCTCGGGATTACCTCAACTTCAAGCTTCATCAAAATGAAAACTTTTACCACAAAGCAGAATCTGAAAAGTAGGGCAGGCTGTCTGCCTTTGACAAAAAGACAGACAAAATGGAAAAAAAGTTGGAGATGGTTTCAGAGGAGAAGAGCCTGATAGCTAGAAGGCCTGGCTCCTATTCTACTTTTAAAAAATGTCCATTTAAGCAGGATGAGCAGGATGTCCTGATCTGATCCCAATTACTGATCAGAAAATCTCCAAAAGAAACTCTTTAATGGGAACCAATTGTACTTTTCTACCACTAGACAAGCTCTTTCAGCTTCAGATTTTAAACTTTTAGAGTGTTCTGTTTTGCACTGTGGACCAAACTGAGTTGGGTATTCACATTTTTAAGATTCCAGTTATGATTTCTTTCTATATCTGAACAGAAAATGATCCACTCCTGATTCTTCTCTTCCTTCTTTAGATTTCCATCCAAGCACCAAAACATCTTGGGACCATTAAAACACAGTTATTCCTCACATGTTAATGTATTGCTCACTGACTGAGACGATCCTCAGTCAGTCTTTATTAATTGACTGTGATGATTACAGTGAGAAACAAATCTAACAAGATTCAGCAGAACATAAGTCTGTAACAACCTCATAACATCAATGTTATAGGGTTGATTCAATACTACGAAATGTGAAATTAAACTCATCTGTAAGGCTTTGATTTGTTGTATATCGTAGAAAATTTTTTCTCTTGAGCTCTTTTTCTCTTTGCTTCAAACAGATTTGGGTAATATATTTCATATACATACATAAATACATACATATATATCTAAGCTAGGTTTGTCTCAACAATTTGAGTTGAGAAAAAAAAGACAAACAATTAGTGTTCTGGAAGGACTCTTCTGATGTCTATTTCTGGCTCAGATCTTTACTAAATGTATCCTGACACAATCTATTTTCCACAAACCAGCTTCTTATTGTTCAGAAGCTTAAAATGTGTCCACCTGCCATGCTGTAAAGATTGTTCATTTCTACTTTTTAACATTGAACTAAATAAACAGAATTGTATATTGCCATTCTCAGACAGCCATTCACATACACCATCCAGTAGGCGTTAGATATGGTACTCGCTTATATAAATGGACCCTGTCTCTTTGTTTTCACACACATATTCACACACTGATGATGGTCACATCAGGAGTTATTGTGAGACTCAGTGTTTTCCCAAAGACACTTCACACGCAGGGTGGCTAGAAATTGAATTGCCTACCTTCCAGTTGGTTCTCCAACCAACTCCTGATCCATGAGCACACCTATCCTATCATATATAGGTGTGCTGTGTTGTAGAGAACATTCTACAGGCGTAGAATGTTCTCTACGAGCCAGAATATAACTTCTGGCTTGTTATATTCTCTTGTCCTCCCAGATTCATTGATGCCATGCGTGGAAATAAAAGCCAAGTAGAGATGACAGTCAACACTCCATGTCATACATTTTCAGAGTTTATTCTAACATTTAAAAGTATAAAATCACATTGACAACACAGACACTTCAAACACACTAAAACAGACATTCATTTACCTGAGACAAATAGAAAAGAAGAAGAAAGAAAGAAAGGCAAAGACATCTTTGGAGAGTAGCAAAAGCAAATCTAGTTTGTTTCTTACGTGCACAAATTTTTATAGTAAAGGTGTATTCTTCTCTTTAATTTATTCAAATAAGGCATATCTTTGCTCATCCAACCAGGAGCTGTCTCGGCCCTCTTAAAAGTTAGA
>NW_015115020.1:82151-86030 GCF_001443285.1 Poecilia latipinna
CTCCACGTCATGCATTTTCAGAGTTTATTCTAACATTTAAAAGTATAAAATCACATTGACAACACAGACACTTCAAACACACTAGGGACATACATTCATTTACCTGAGACAAATGGAAAAGAAGAAGGAAAGACAAAAAGCAAAGACGTGCAAAGACGTCTTTGGAGAATTGCAAGAGCAAATCTGATTTGTTACTCCTGTGTAGAAAGTTTTATAGTAAAGGCGTATTCTTGTCTTTTAATTTATTCAAATAAGGCGTATCTTTGCTCATCCAACCAGGAGCTGTCTCTGACCCTCTCTAAAGTTAGAGACTCCCTGCAATTTGTTTCCAAGATCAAAAGCCATTTGTCCCCTTTGTCTAAACAAAGTGGAAGCAGAGCTTCTCCTCCACTGGCCTGAACTCCTGCTGTTTTACGGCTTTTCACAGATCAGTGTGAAGCTGGAACTTCTGTTTCTTTCCCACACAGACAAAGGGCAGATCAACAGATCTTAGCAAACAATCTGCTGTAACTACAGGTAACATAAAGGTCAATAGGGCAGAATGAGTTATTAATACAAAAACTATAATTAGGCTATTTCAATCAAGACATGTTAATAACTAGGAGAGATTACAAATTAGATTATGTGTTTTACAGATATTCTATGTTGCATTCAGTTTTACACCAGCTGTTTAAATCTTATCAAGATGGTCAAAAGGTTAAACTCACACACAGAGCCACGACCCCCGTGAATGCCTGCTCAGTCCACAGAGAAACTAGCTGTGTTTCAAACTATACAGAACTACAAGCTAAATTATTTAATTCAACTTAATGTAATATGTTTCAATAGAAATATCCTACATAAGAGATTACGCTGATTGAATCATGTATATAATTTGGAGCGAATTTTCTTGTTTAAAACACTATTAATTTTATTTAATATTGAACCCATGGTTAAGTTTTTACAACTAGCATATTTTAAATGTATTTTCTTAACAGTGTATATAAGCTTAATTTAATCAGGTACGTCTCATTGAGATTAAACATCTCTTTTTCAAAAGAGACATGGTCAAAAGTGGCAGCAGCACACTGACAATTACAAATAATAGATACCAAACACAAATTAAATTAAAATATGTCTAATAAAAAGAAGAACTATAACAAAAATCAAACACAACCATAAAAGTAAAAATAGGACTAAAATACAGCTTGATATTAATCAAAGCATTTACAAAACAATACCTTATGTACCAACTGATAAAGAGTGGCCTTAAGAGACATTTTCCTTCAACTGGAAGTTTTTCAGCAGTTGATTCCCATCTAGAGGACCAGTAAACTGGAAGGATTTTTTTTTTGTCATAGTGTGATATACAGCACAGGGTGTTAGGCCTATAGAGATTATGCAGGCAGTTGAGGAAGAAGAATTGGCATTATGATCATCCTCGGGTTTAATTAATCATTTATTAGACCATGAACTATGGAATTATTTAATTGTTTTGCCATATAATTGATTCAAAGTGATCTGGAGATGGGTGCTTCTTTACATTTGCAACCTCTATATTAACTTTTAAAGGTGGCGTTGGCATTTTAAATAGTTTTCAGATTACTTCTATGGTACGAGAAAATTAGAATTAATATCAATCCCTCCAGTGTTTAGTGATTCTGCGATAGTGGAAATGGAAACAGATTTCCTGGTCCGCACATTTTTTTAACGCCAATTCATATTTATGCGTTTTTTCCAAATTTTATACAAAAATATTGGGTTTCAGTGACTGCAGGTGGCAGTATTTCAATCTGTAGAGGCAGAGAGAGAGAAACAGCAATTAGACAATTTTATTGGACTGGTAATTTAGCGCTTGGACACCGGCAGAAGACCAGCGGGCTGAGAATAGCTGCAAGCTTGATGATCAGCTCGAGCGAAGCTCAGGGTAGTCTTCCCCCGGGCCTGGTCACTGGTGGTGGAGCGGAGCTTGGAGAGAGGAGTCTTGATGGGACCTAGAGGCGCCCAGGAGCCCGATGGTGGAGACGGATGGAGGTGGGATGAAGCACCATTGAAGTGGGACGATTTGAAGTTGCTTTGACTTTTGAAGGAGCTCTTGCAGTGTGATTGGACGAGGTGGAGTGGTGGCGTGTCCAGGTTGCCCAAAGCGGAGGCGGGGTAATTGGTGATGCCGGCTGGAGGAAAAGTCTCCCAGCTTGAATTTACACCTAGGTTTCATGTCTTAGTTCTATTCCAATGCTGCGTCAGCCTTACTTGATGAAATTTTATAGTTGGTGATCGCGAATAACAAAAACTGATGTTCATAATCATAAAAAAGCACAAATACTGCAAAATTTCCTGCAAATACTTTTAAAGTAGCACAACAAAATCTATGATATTGATTACAAAAAAACACAAAAATGATCATGAAATCCTGGAACGACTGCAAAGTGTAAAAGTTCCCAGCAATTGTTTCCTTTGTTTTAGTGTCATTTTGAACAGTAGATGTGATTCCCTCAGGGACTCGAGTCATAACCCTGTTAGCCCTGAGTCCTATGGCGTGTAGCCCATTTTAGGATTACACCCTGCTCCCCTCATTCTTAGCCCTCTGCCTCTGTATAGCTGGCGATTTTTGAGTTAGCTTTTTCCTCCTTAAAGCGTGCAAATAGTCATTATGTAAGTCTCATGCTATTTGGAGATGTGTGCGCTTTAATTATTCAACTGCCTAAATGCACAAATTGTATAGCTAGCACAGAACTGTGTAAAAAGTAGGATGTTATGTACTAGATTTTCCTTAAAAAAAGAGCAGCTACTGTATATAAACATTGCTTTAAGTAACACTAAACAGTTTCAAACTGCAGTAAAAAAATCCCCTTCAAGAAACACATTCAGGAGCCTCCATCATCAGTCTTGATTTTATATGTGTGTGATGCCTCGTATGTGTTGAGCAAGGCTCTTGGGGTTGCCACCCTCAACACACAGGCACAAAAAGATGCAACAGAGATCAATCGAAGTAGAGAAGCTCGCAGTCTATCTGTAGTGCGGTGCATTCTGCAACGATTTCCTGCCGACATTTTAATGTATCTATAGGACAGGTCGATGAGCACGCCGGGAAGAATTCTATATTTCTGCCTGATGAACTACTTAATCATCTAAGGGATGGTTGGCTGAGTGAGAAAAATCCATACCCATTTTACCTTTTGTCTTTCATTGGCCACTGCCTCTCAGGTCATCAAAAAAGAGACAGACAAATAGGAGAAGAAGAGAAAGAGGGAGGGAATGAGAATGGGGTAAGAATCTGAGGCTCACATTACAAGTCAGACCAAATGAATTAAAAAAGTAACACCAGCTTTTTTTAAGGAAATAATTTATACAGGCAAGCAAGAGTAAAAACAGCAACACATTCACACTCATTTTATGTTTCTGGAATGTCTTCATTTTGAGCTCTGATTTAATGTTCTGGAAGTGTCTGGAATCAGCACCAACACTGATTCTGATCAGTTGTTTTTTGTGTGAAGTCATTTGAAAAGAAATCACCATGTGAGCAGAAAAAAAATAAAATGCTTGCCAAAAAAGTATGAGAGCCCTTTTAAACTTACGCCCTCATCACAAACACAAGCATTGATGTATTTTCTGAATTTATTTCTTCTTATCTATTTATTTATTTTACCAAAAATGCAAAATTCAATGCGGAATTTATTTTCCTGTCCCATTTATATACATGTACTTTCTTTTTAATTGAAAGTGAGTTTTACATGATCATTTAAGTGTCAAAATTGGGTGGGAACTGGTTTCTATTTATTTTCCTAGGCTATAAATAATAAAACGTTTTTTCCCCCATTTTCCATTGCCTACATCAGTGGTTCCCAAACTTTTTCTTCTGCGCCCCCCAGTGGTTTCCAAACATATGTTGCGCCCCCC
>NW_015115020.1:90068-91675 GCF_001443285.1 Poecilia latipinna
CATAGGAAAATATAGCATTGAAGTCTTAAAAAAACTCAACAGTATTGAATGGGAAAAAAATGAAAAACAATTACTAATGGTAATTTGTGTTTTAAAACAATTTTTTTAAATTTATGTGAACAGCACAAAGACGGTAGTGACATTTCTGTTTAGTTGAAGAGACATTCAACATCTGGGCAAATAGAAGAATAAAAATTCCCCAAAAGAACAAAATCTGCACTCAGTCTTTCCACTTTCAATAAACAACCAAAAATGAAAAAATAATAATTTGATTGCACCACACTTTAGTCACCTAAATCTAACTAATAAAATATTAAAATCAAATTCAATCTTCATATTTTTGTTCAAAAACTCTATCTATCTATCTATCTATCTATCTATCTATCTATCTATCTATCTATCTATCTATCTATCTATCTATCTATCTATCTATCTATCTATCTATACAAAAACAAAAAAATGCTTTTTCTTTTTTAATTGTTTGAAAATGGAAAGAGGGAATGGATAAGCCAAATTTAATACCATATTCCTATTCAGTCAAATTAATGCATAATAATCACCAAAAATGTTAAGGGACCAATAGTTAAAAGTGAATTTGTTTTATCTGGGTTACAAATGGAACTTCATGTTTTACTGTAATTTAATTCGGTTTACAACTTTATTAGAGGTTTTTATGTAAAAAGCTGCTGTTGACAACACGGTGTGGATGAGAAGGATGCAGCTCCACGGTCTGAAGAAAACGCTGCCTTACAGCAGCAGAGCATTAACCCATCTATGAAACACATGCTGCTGCTAAAATAGTTTGGCCCTATTTAGCTGCATCTGGGCCAGGACGGCCTGTCATAATTAATGGAACAATGAATTCTGAATTATATCAGGGAATTAGAAATTAGAAACTGTACATCTGTTTATCGATAGAATCAAAAGATGAAACTGACTACTAAAAGCAGGCATTAAATGGCCCAGTCAAAGTCGGATTAGATGAGGCTGAGAACAAAACGACGTAATCTTCATCACATGACTTCAACCATAAGATTTTAACCCTCAACCCTTTTCCTACCAAGGCTAGCCAGCCCTAGAGCGCTACCACCTGCAGTCCTCCTTAAACACACCTGGATCAAATCAATGGCTTGTTAGCAGGATTCTGCAGTGCTGAGACACAGTGGGAAGTCAGCCTTTTGACTCAGGCATGTTGGAGGCAGTTGCAGGGTGGTAGGACCGCTGCTCTAATTCCTCCAGGGTTAACGTCCCTCTTTGGCATCATCCTGCAGGTTCTGATGAAATACAACTCTTTAAAACAGTTTGAAGACATATGTCTGGGATGGTTTATAATAAACACTAGCTCCAAGCTACAGAAACCGCATTTGCATCACAGTTAAAGTGGAAACACTTCCATGTAGCTTCCCTAAATGAGTTTTTGAATGATTGATAAGAATGGTGGAACTGCAGTCTTTTTTGAAATTTTTAGTTTTTTTACTTCTTGAGCTATAACCTGTAATCATCATATAAGTCTATGATTACAGTTCATTGTTTCATTTGATGACGTCTAGAATGAAAAACCTCAAAGATAAGGAAATAAGCGAGAGGGTTGTGTGTGTGTGTGTGTG
>NW_015115021.1:0-23400 GCF_001443285.1 Poecilia latipinna
TTGATTGTGATTTGCCTGTAGAGAAAAAAATATTGACTGAACAGCTCCCCCATGTGGCAAATCTGCAAAATTTACACAAGTGCGTTTGGAGCTCAACAGGTGTGGAAACCCAGACGGTCAATGGTGGAAACATCCAATGACTCTACCTTCCACGTGAGTGTTTGAGTGACGTGGGAGAGATTATGACACGGACCCAAGCCGGGATAACTGTCAGTGGTCAGCATGAAGCGCACGTGTGATGTCACGTTGGGACCAAATTGCTCGCCGGTGCGGACAGGCCGTCAGCAGGTTGCCCTGCGAGCAACTTCGCCAGCACGATTTCAGCACAACTGGAACCGTTATTGAACCCCCGTCGTCATAAAACTTGTTTATGGTGCGGAGAACCATTTCTGTGTCATGTCGATTGAAAGTAACTCCATAGAAGCAGATATTTTCTCGGAGAGCGGGGAAGAAAGTTCGTCATTTGGCTTTGGAGATGATCTGGAATTGAACCCGTTCGATGGGCTGCCCTTTTCCTCTCGGTACTACGAGTTGCTGGAAAAGAGAAGGGCTCTTCCAGTGTGGAAGGTCAGGAGACAGTTTGAAGATGCTCTAGAAAACAACCAGCTGGTTATTGTGTCTGGAGTAGCACAAACTGGCAGCAGTACGCAGGTAAGGAATATACACTCACAGTTACTGATAGATGTCAGTGACTTTTTCCTCATATTTTCTTGAATCTCTTTAGATTGGGTTTCTATTGTTTTAGAGGGGCTAAGATGGCCCCTTTATTTTAAAGGCCATCTTAGCCTGCTTCATGGTGTAGATGGGTTCTGGTTAAGCGATTTTCCTATTCTACTGGTCTGGCAGTAGTGAACTGATGGACATTATCTGGCAGTAATCTGGCTCATTCAGTTCATTCAGTTTAACAAAGGGAATAATTACAAATAGACAAAAGGTTTTCATTTGGCTGCAAGGCATATTTTCCTACTGGGGCAATAACAGCTTCCAACTGGAACATTGGATACAAATGTTGGTATTCTAAGATGATTTTGTTAGTTAGAATGAAATATGTATTTTCCAGGTACGTTTCCATAGATTTTACATCTTAAGCTGCTGAAAATCTAAGTAGGTTTACGAAGGCTAAGTTAATGGATATTCTTCATAATGTTGTCCAGGAGAACATCCATAATTTTTCCCCCCAGCATAATTCTGTGTGCACCTTCACATGGTTGCCAGATGCTCAATCCAAATTGGTTAGAAAAGAGAAAGTATTTCTTTTCCCCGTGATTTGATACCATCATAAAGCTTCAACTTCCCTTGTTTGTGTGAGCAAAATCTGCCCAGCTCAGCAGATGTTGTTGTCACAGAGAGGCTGCCCAATCTGCAGCCTGCCTGCTGGCTTGTCACTCTGTACAAAGAATTTCAGCTGCCTTGTTGGGGGACCTCCTGCTGCTAAGCCCCAATCCGCTAGAGCCGCCACATGCTGCCGAAGCAATTTTGCATCATGAACAATAATGCTATCGGATCTTCTGCCACTATTTGTTTAGCTCGCGCAAGAGTTCTTAATATAATCCTCAAAGCATGCTCTATACTTCAAAAAAAACGAAGTGATACGATTGGAAACACTGCAGTGTTTATGGTGTGAACTTATTTTTGTTGAACATCTCCTTTCAGATTCCTCAGTGGTGTGCAGAGTTCTGCCTGTCTGCCCAGTTTCAGCATGGCCTGGTTGTGTGCACACAGGCTAGCAAAAGGCAAGCTGTGGATCTTGCTCTGCACGTGGCCGATGAAATGGACGTGAACATCGGTCATGAGGTGGGCTACACCATCCCTCTGGAGACCTGTTGCTCCTCTGACACTGTCCTAAGGTTTGTTGATGGTTATGTTGTTTAGTTCCCAACAATCAGCAGTAGCGCAACAACTTGGTGCGATATTTTGCAATGCCATTGTCAAAGTATCCACTTCTTCGCATTTAATGTAGTTATTTAAATTTAATTCGCCAGCCAGGTGTGTCAACATTTGTATTTTGAGACCCCATTCATCCAAGTTTTAACATACGAAGTAATGACCAGTGTAAAAACAGCAATGGAAAGGAAAGAAAAACAAAAACTGTCAATTTTTAATCTTTCAGATATTGCACTGATGACATGTTGCTGAGAGAAATGATGTCGGACCCTTTTCTGGAACAATACGGAGTCATTATTATAGACCAGGCCCACGAGAGGACAGTTAGCACAGACATCCTGCTGGGTCTCCTCAAGAACGTCCTCTTGCAGAGGCCTGAGCTCAAGGTGGTGATCCTCACCATGTCCGCTGTGGTGGACAGGCTCCTGGGCCACTACGGAAGTGTCCCACTCATCAACTTGGAGGTCTCTGGTTCTCCTGAGGTGGTGTATACCAACATGAACAACAAAGACTATTTTTACCTTGCACTCGCCCTGCTTCAGGAGATCCACCTTACCAAAGAGATTGGAAATGTCATTGTGTTTTTGGCGTCAGAGGAGGTAAGATAGGTTTTTATTTTTATGTTAATCCAACAGCTATTTGTTCAGCCAAAAGTTGGTGCTTAAAATCTGTTTTAACAAGGGTTGAATATAATGTTTCTAAAAGGATGTCTGCAGAGCTTGGAGCATCATTCAGAGTGAGAGTCCCAGACTGGAAGAGGGACTGGACCAAATCACACCAATCGTTTTGTGCCCAAGCCAGCGAGGGTTCTCACCTTTACTGATCGAACAAGCAGGCGCCACAAACTCCAAGAGGGTTTTTCTTTTGACCCATAAACAGGAGGACGTGTGGTGGGCTGGGCAATCGGTCAACTTTGTCATTGACACAGGCGTCCAGAAAAAAATGGTAAAAGCATTACTACTTCAAGAGATTTCAATAATGAAAGTATTACAGTGCTGATAGTACACTTTGTATTTGCCAATCTTTTTATGAAGATTTACAATCCAAGAGCAAGAGCTTTCTCTGAGGTGCTTCAACCCATCAGTCAGTGTCAAGCAGATGTGCGCAAACACCTGTGTTCACCAGCAGGTGGATCTTCCAGCTTAAATTCCAGTCAAACTAAGGACTCCTGTTGTACGAATTCACATTTTTATCAAAATGTGCTTTGCTTTTGTTAGGTAAATGTTTCCGACTGTATCCTGAAGCGAGTCTACCCATGGCCGAAACCTACCCACAGATCTTGGACTGTAACATTACACCAACTGTCCTTTACCTAAAGAGAATGGAGATAGCGGGTCTTGGGCAGTGTCACTTTATCGAAAGACCAGGTAAGGCATCCTGCCAACCCGAATGAATTCTGTGTAATATTTATATCTCTAAGTAACCGATTCTCACAAATAGCCTTTTCCTATTTTCCTAAAAGATCACAGCAGAATTTGTTCTGGGCATCTGTTTGGGTTCATCCCACCTATGGTTTAGCTGAGTCGAGAGCTCAGCAACCAACTATTGTCTGAGTTTTGCCCCAACTCCCAGTGTGAACAGAACAGATACAATGAGACCAATACATCAATGGTTATGCGATATATCTAGTTTAGTGCTGCACCGAAATAAAAGTGAAATGGAGGAAATAATAGATAAAATATATATTTTTACATTTGTTTCATTTGTGACAGATCCAGAAGGTCTCATGCAGGCCCTGGAGGAGCTGGACTACCTCGCAGCTTTAGACGATGATGGGAACTTGTCTGAAATTGGCATCATCATGTCTGAAATCCCTCTGGATCCTCAGATGGCTAAAGCTCTCTTAGCGTCCTGCGAGTTTGACTGCGTTAGTGAGGTGCTGACAATCGCAGCCATGCTGTCGGGTATGCGCAGTCCGCATGTGCAGCTTGAAAAATTTTCGATTCATTTTAAGGAGCTTCTGTACGTCTTTGTGTTTCAGCACCAAGCTGCTTCCTGCGGCCAGCTGGCAGCACGACCCAAGAGGCGTTCAGGTGTCAGAGAAAGTTCCAACATCCTGACGGCGATCACTTCACTCTCATAAATATCTACAATTCCTTCAAACAAAAACAAAAGGATCAATGTAAGTTGCGCTGCTCTCAGTATAGAGTTCCATTTCTAAATTTTATGCTGTAAATTTTAAAACAACCGCCTCTTGGCACCTCTTGAATTTGACTGAAATTATGAATTCAACTTGGGGGGAAAAAAACAACTGAAGGTTATTATATAGTACCATTAGAGAGGGATGTGTGAAATAATTATAGCTAATGAAAATCCCAAGTTTTTTTTTTTTTTTTTTTTCTAAGCAAACTGGGAAAACTAGAGATCAAGCATCTAAATGCTGTGTATTAAGGACTTTTTGAAATCGTTTTAGACTTGGATGTGAAAACTTGGTGCCAAGATTATTTTCTGGATCATTCGGCTCTGAGCATCGCTGACGCTATTAGATCAGAGCTGACTAGCACGCTGAGCCGAATTGAGCTTCCCATTTCTGAGCCAGCCTTTGGAACCAAGACAAACACTAACGACATAAAAAGAGCCCTGCTGGCTGGATTCTTCATGCAGGTAGGAAATAAAAGCACATTAGTGATATTTCTTTGTACTCTTCAGCTTCATTCATTTTTATCATTTTCCTCTTTTATTTTTTATTTTTCCCATTTGCGGAGATTGCTCGAGATGTGGACGGATCGGGGAATTATCTCATTCTGACGAACAACCACGTGGCCCAGTTGCAGCCATTCTCTGGCTACGGAGTTCAGCCACACAAACTGGGCCTACCAGAGTGGGTGGTCTTCAACGAATACGCCCTGTCTGAAAACAGTTTGAGAACAGTGTCGGAGATTTCCCCTCAAATGTGAGTTTAGTTCAGCAGACATGTGCATATGAATTATAAGTAAGAGTTCTGACACTTTTTTTTTTTTTTTTCCATTTTCTAACCTGGGCATTTGAGCACAAAACATTCACCTTGAACCTGCTTTTTAATAAGTTGTAAGAACATAGATCAGAACAAGTACCTGTTGAACAAATATTGCAGCCTGGTTTTGAATCACTCTCAGAATAAATTCAGATTTTTGGAAGCAAAATTTTATTCCTTTTATTTCTCTAAAAATCCTAAAAATAAGTTTTTGGTAGTTGAATAACTGAAATTCCTATTTATTCTAAATGTGAAGTCATATAGAGACTGAAAAGGGAAGTAAAATAGCTGTTTTGAAGTTGTGTTTGTAATTGCTCATTTATTCAAAAAGTCAAGATCAAAACACTGTTGGATAAACTGTTAAAGTCAAGGAATGATTTTCTAAGGTACTTGAAATAAATATTAATCATTAAGAAAACCAGTACATTTACTGAACATTTTTTGGACTTGTTCTACAGAAACTTGTAGGACAAACTTTTCCTTAATTATTTATACCTGGATATGACTTACAATAGTCAAATCAAATATTTAAGAAAGTGTAGGAATCCTTATAATTGCTCCTGTTTGAATTACCAAACAAATATTTATCTTAAAATACCTACAGATTTTTTTTTCTTTTTGCTCTTTTATATGAACTACATTTTCTTGGAATGTATATTTTTAATATGATTTTGTGTTTTAGGTTCAATGAAATGGCACCGATGTACTTCTTCTACAATCTGCCCCCTAGTGAAAGCAAAGACATACTGCAAGTCATGTTGGACTTCGCGGAATCCAGACGTTGCACAAAGAAACAAACCACAAACAGAAACAGTGACACTGACAGAAGCTGTGCAGCTGGAACACAAACTGACAAATGTGTGATTCAGTGAGCTGAAGCATCTGGGTTTTACGCAAGTAAACTATTTGGAGCAGACAGAACCTACAGGGGTTGTTTGTAGCCTGAAAGCTTTTGTAAACACTTCACTGAAGACTAAAGAGCCGACACTGAAAACGGTATCAGTAATAAGTTCCAGTATGTAGATTTGCTACTTTTCCAAAGATATATCCCAGAGTACTGTGTGTAAAACAACTAAGTATGCCAAAAGTTATTTCAGATGCGTAAGCTGTTATATTTCTCTCTAGATCAACAAACAGCCTTAGGAGTTGAAATGGAAAAACAAGAATGAGCTCTTAATATTTCAGAGGTTGTTTTTTTTCTTTTGCAAGATGTAATCATGAAGCTTCTTTGAAAACTGCTGAAGTGGACAAAACAGGATTTCAATATGAAAAGCATACATTTACTTCATTTGACTTAATTACAACTTATGTGTAGTCTTATTGTACAGTAAATTTATTCAGACAGAATTAAAAAGCTAGTCTTTTAATTGCTGTTGCCTTGTACGTATTTAGCCACAAAAGCTGTTTTTAGAATCAGGAAGCCACCAACGGTAGCCGAGGTTTTAAACAGCCTTTTTGCATAATTTCCAGATTGTCTGAGTCTTGGCTCACACAGTCAGGTATTCCTTTAGTTTTTCCATTACAGCAGGCATTCTGTCCATAGGAATCACCATCACCGTCCTGAAAGGCTTCATGGGAACGTCGTCAGACGACCACCTGCCACTTAGACAGGAATCTGCATCCTCTTCTACCGAGTAGTGGAACTTGATGATGGCTTGCTGTAAAACAAAAGCTAAGAATAAGCTAAAAGCAGAGTCAGTGAATTTGGATTTTATTTAAAGATTTGGTAATTCAGTAAAATATTTTTTGGGGGGTCTGGGGGTTAATTCTTATGATTTACAACTCAAGAAAACCCAATATCTGTTTGCCACAAATCAAAATCTTACGTAAGCCCAATAAAAAGCATTTTAATACACATTCTGAGAAATATGTTCGTGTACTGTATTGCATAATAGTTCAGTACTTGGTCAGGTCTCATTTTGTATGATCTCCTACATTAATGTGCTGACTTTGAACTAGATGAACACAGAGGACCAAAAACAGTTGATTTCCCACTCATGCACCTTCCACCACACTTTGTCCTTCCACTCAACTTTACATTAACTTCAGATGCAGCACCTTATGTAGGCAGTAACATTCGCCTTTTTGTACTTGCATTTAATGACAAACTGAATTTTTGGTTTTCATCAGCTGTAAGTCATAATCTAACAGGAATAAACACCTCAAATATATCATGTCACTGTGCAATCTATGCTACTTTCACATTTTGAATAAAACTACTAAAATGAACTAATTATTTCTGATTTACTGGGACCTGTAGATCCAATCTGGTTTAAATCTTCCACAGCTTGTATGATTTATGACTGTACCTCATGAAAGAATTCCTCCTCCGCATTGATAAACATGTACTCCTCTTTTGGAGCTTCTCCCCTAGCTGGGATGCTCTTGGTTGCCTCTTTGCACGTCTTGCTGATCATCAGGCAGTAGTGACACCTCCCGCTCGGTTTGTTTGTCCTCTGGGCGTCTGCCATTTCTTTCCTGGAAGACCAAAATCAATTTTGTTTTAGCAACCCGGATTAGCCGATGTAAAATATTTGAGCCAGGAAGCGATAAGAAGTAAAACCGAGGACCCACTGGAGCTGTTTATGGAGAGGAAGGGCGATCTGTGGAGGTACGTTGATGAAGCGCTCGCTCAGCAGCAGACCCACAGGTTTGCTCGTGTCGCTGAGGATCTTCTCGAGCTGTTCTGTTGTGCTGTGAGGAGCGTTCTTCTCACACTGGTCCACTACCAGCTCCTTGACATCCTCCACACACTGCACACCCTGCAAAATAAAACATAAAAATAATCACCCCTTACATTTAAAAGGGATTTCAAAGCATTTTTAATTCCCAAGTTGCGTCTTTCCCGAGGCACAAATTTAAAACCCATTCAAAGCATGAATACAGACATTAATCATGAATTTATGGACAATATTTCTACACAGATCACGCTTTAAATATGGCGGGAAATGAGAAGGAAAAGAGAGCAGAGAACCGGATGGATGATTCGACTGAATGGTTGGTTTGATCTGTTGGGTGATTTGGGTGAACAGATATTGTTTGACAGAAAATAAAATTGATTGGCTAAACAACATCTGCATGTACAGATGAAGGATGCACGACTGGATTGTTGGACAGATGAATGATTGATTTTTAGCACCGGGGACAACCTCTCAGGGTTGCGTATGTCTGCAATGTTACCTTTCTCTCTGTCAGGTTGAGCATAGTGATGAACCCAAACACTTCATCTGGATCATCATCATCGCTGTCCTCTGGCACTTCGGCTTGCTGCAGCCAAACGAAGGGACAACGTTAACAGAAAGCAAGTGAGATCAAAAAGCATGTAATGTAATGATAGACCCACCTTGACCACACTTCCAACGTGATTCTGCTGGATAATAATGTCAGTCATCTCCGATACGTCCACGTGAGCCTTCAGGAAGAGCTGTGGCCAATCATAACAGAAGTGACATCAATAAACAGCTCTCTCGGGCAGACCAGATTTTTCATACAAAGATACGGTTTCTTACCCGATTCAACAGCTTCTTAACGCCGTTGAAATCATTGGATGAAATGGCGTGCGCCTCAAAATCCACCAAAACCTCCTGAAAGAAAAAGTGGAAAAGGTGAAAATTACAGACCAACAGTAATGGCCAAAAGCTTACGTGTTTAATCTAATAAAGTAAACGCACAAACGTAAGAATGTGAAGCAAATTTCGCTTCACGTACTCCAGCAAAGCAATAACAAGAAAAGCGTCAAATAAGGTTCGTGTGCAGACCTCGTAAATAAACGGAAGATTCCAGCTAACAGGCTAAGGATGCCATTTAAGTACTTAATGAGTTATTTGTTGTTTCACCTCATTAATTTCTTCATCGCTGTCCTCCTCCACGGACTCATCATCATCCTCGGGGTTCTCATCCGAGCTGTTCTCACTTTCTTCGGGATTTTCACCCACGCCAACTGCTCTCCTCTTAGCCGAAGAAGCCATGCTCGCAAGCGTGAAACACGTTTATTTTTAGGTGGGCGGGGAAAGGGTCATAGTTCAGGACATAGAAATAGAAGACCAGACGCCGCTATGATCTCTACGAAAGGATATGTCAACTCTCGCATTCTTAGCTTTTTTTACGCGTCTTTCTAAAAAGTGGCACTCGCAATATGGCAGAGAGGTCGACGTGCGAAACAAACTCGTAGCTCTTGTACCCAGCTTCTATGCTCTTCGACATCTATTCAGCAGAATCTACGCAGAAGCTAAAGCCCGGCGGCCGCCATTTTGGCTCTAAACGTACAGGGTTGTCGCTCTCCGCTGTACATGGGAACCGCAATGTCGGCTTGACTGCAAACAGGAGATGGAATTAACTATTCTCCCTAACCGGGGAAAACACAGTTTAGACGCTATCAAAATCAGCAATACTGGGGAAAGCACAACCGTATTAAACGCACGGTAACATTTTTTTTATGTGGTCTTTTAAAATTAACACTTGTTCAGCTGATTGTGCACACATCATTTATACGTTAAAAACCTGCAATACGTCATCTGTGGACACCCATTCTTGATCATACATGAGAACATCTGTATGGAGAGCTGAAGGTACGTTATATCTTGATTTTAATCAAAAAGTCCAAACCGTTTCTGTTTTGTCTATTTTATAACTAGTAGCTTTCGGTATATTCTCTTCACTATAGCTAATGTGTCACCAATAGTAAACAATAACAATCAGGCTGCAGAACACTCAGTTGTATTCCGAAAATATCACTGTGTGTTTAACTTTAAAGGACAACAATTGTAATTTCTGTTTGCTGCTAGTGAATATTGCCAGTACTTGCTGTTGTTCACCAGCACAGTAAGGGTGAGTCAATAACGTTATCAGTATGTGACAGTTTTAGGGAGTGACTGACTTATAAGAGCCTCCACACCCACTGTCAGTGGTCGTTTTTCTACTTTGGGTTTCTGTATTCCGTTGCCCTTTCAACAAAAGAACCTAAAATCTTACTTTCTCCGTATTCTTAGTTATCTAGCGTTTCTTTGCCAGGATGCATGTATTACTACTTAAAGAGCCGAGAGACGAGGAATCTGCACCTGATCCCTACATGAAGGTAGAAGCGCACTTATCCGAATCCAGAAGAAACCGTAGTAATGTGATTGATGAAATGGTTTTTATGTGTCATTTTCTGCGTCTAAAGGAATTGGAATCGCATGGACACAAAGCAACACTCATCCCTGTCTTGTCTTTTAAGTTTGTCTCATTAAACACCTTTTCTGATAAGGTACGTTTCATTATAAAGGAATAAATATCTCCATCATGCATAAACAGAAATGCCTTTATGTTTGCAACCCCTGGAACAAAAATGTTCAACAATTCAAAAATTGTAATCTGTTAATGCTGTATCAGCATAACCCCACACTGAAAACATAACCTTTAATATGAGTACTGTATTAGAAATAAGCATCGTAAATTCATAAAAGAAACATGGGTTTTTAACAAGTTTTTAAAATAGAATGTATTGCTTTTATTAGCTTTTCCAGCCGGAGAAACATGGTGGCCTGATCTTTACCAGTCCCAGAGCAGTGGAGGCTGTGAAGATGTGTTTAGACATGGGAGGAAGGAGAGAAGGTGAATTTATCCCATAAAATAAGCACATGCTTTAAGCATTAGCAGACATTTGTAGTGTGTTTCTCTGGAAGTTAAATTTTACATTATGATTGGCAAAACATGTCTTCTTTATCCAGAATGGAATAAATCCATAAAAGACAAATGGAACTCAAAATCCATATATGTGGTCGGGAAGGCAACCGCAGCATTAGGTAAGCCGTTGAGCACAATTTTCTTAAATCAGCGTTTCCTAAACGTTCCTAGTGGATATTGCACCTCATAAACTATTTATATCTGAGTGCGACATGCACCTGGTGCTTGCAGACATGTGTGAAGAGGTTTGAGTACGGTCAGCCAGTTGTTAGACACAAGTGACGGATTGCTGTGACATACAGACAACAAGCAGGTGGAAAACTTCCCAATGTTTGCTTAACTTCTCCATTGTCTATTTAAAAAAAAGAAAAAAGGCTGAATTTACTTTCTCTGACACATACACCGTTTTTATTTTTGCAGCAGTGTGTAAAATGGAATGTTTTATCCTTGTTTGCTTGAAATGAAGTTTTCACTGTTCTATCATTTGCGGTTGCTCGTGTAAAGCTGCAGGTGTTTTACGTAAACATGTGGATTGGGATGTAGCGCTGTCTTACAGATGATCAGGATATTCTCAATTCAAGGCCTTGCAATAGTAGTAGTTCAACTTTTCCACGTTGTGTCTCATCACAACATGAAGCTTGAATATTTTATTGGGATTTTTTTGTGATGCATACATTTGAAAACTAAGCCTGATTTTACTTTGACTCCACAATTTTAATCTACTTTGTGTTGGTGTGTGATATGAAATCCCTATGAAATATATATCTCCATTTATTCCTTACCTCTTTCTAATTTCTTCACAAACTCTTCCCATGATCTCTCAAGTGCTAAATGTCTTTGCAGACTGAAAGTTTGCTCTGGAAGAGACCAATTTTCATTATATAATACTGCTTGTGACGTCAGTCAAAATAGGATTTTGTGTAATTTCATTGTTGGCAAAAATAACATCTACTTGCAGAGCTATAAGCATATTGCTGAAGTGCACAAATTAGTGGAATTGTTTGATTTAATTATACAAGCAATGCAAAACATGACAGATTGACAGTCAAATAGATATTTTAACACACTCGATTATCAAAAATTGTTACATGAAAACTCGACATAAAGAAGATGATCTAGTGAAGAATGATCAGCATAAGGTTTGTGTTCATCTTTGTTCTGTTTGCGCTTTGCTCTGTGCAGTTCAAAGTCTGGGTCTGAAGCCCCTGGGAGAGGACACGGGGACAGCTGATGTCCTATCACGTCTTATTATTGAAAGTATGATGTGATCTGTATTGTTCTCTCACGCTTATTAGGCAAATTGAAAATTTCTATTAAGCACTGTGACGTGGTCCTTCTTTCTGTCTTAGGAGAGGACACCGATATCCCACCGCTTTTTTTCCCCTGTGGCTCAATTAAAAGAGAAGTCTTGCCCACGGCTTTAAGGGAAAATGGTAAGCACTGTCTTTTATTGTGTCTCACAATTAAAACTTAAGTCCATAAATGCCCTCTGGGGTTAAGCTAATTAATGAGATAATAACTGCACTACCTTCGTCACCGTGGGGGATTTATTTCTTTGTTTCCAGGGGTTCCCTTAGAGACGCTGACTGTCTATCAAACGGCTGAACATCCAGATCTTGAGAAAAATCTGAAAAACTACTTCACAGAGCAGGTGAAACCAAACTTCTTCTGTATTTTCAAGTAAAAAAAAAAAAATTAAAAAAATGCTGTTTAATATATTATAAATAGTAACTTACTTATGTACTCACAGGGAACTCCAGCATGTATAGCTTTCTTCAGTCCATCCGGGGTGAAGTTTTGCCTGGAAGCAGTGCGAAGGCTGTCGGGCGAACAACTCAATGAAATAAAGGTATAGTTTCTTTATAATTGCTCACAAGAAGATATGAATCGTTCACTGGTTCTTTTATTTTTCTAAAGAATTCCAAGTCAGAAAATACTACACCCATACTTACTTATTATATTCATAAGTACTTGCTTGCAGACGTCTTCTAAGCTTTTTCACACATTGTCACATTACAGCCACAGCGTAGTTTATTGGAATTTTATGCGATATGCCAACACAAAGTAGCGCAAAATTTTAAAGTAATGTCATGTATCCCAGTATATACATGACCATAGGTATTGTCTGTTTTAGTTTGTTTTAAATCTCTCTTTTATCATAAGAAATGTAATCCTGTGGCTCTAAATTAAACCCTAGATTTGCAAAACAAGTAGAGACGTTTCTCAAACGCCTTGCAAAATGTGATTTTTACAAAGTATTGATTAAGGACTGCTGAATACAAATACGTGCCTGAATACAAATATTTGCGTCTGACTCAATTTGTCTGTAGTTTGCCGCCATCGGGCCGACTACACGGGACGCCATGGCAGCGGAAGGCCTCTGCGTGAGCTGCACAGCTGAAAAGCCAACGGCGGAGCATTTGGCAGCAGCGATAGCCACGGCTCTACAGTGACCATCCTGAGTCATCTACTCTTTAAATCCGACCAATCTATCTGTTGTCTGTCTGGTTCAACATTATATAAAAAAAAAAAAGTCCAATCATGTTTAATATTTTGCTGCTCATGTCACCATTGCTGGACTTAAAATTTGCACTGAAAAAATGTTTGTGTCATGAAGGGTCAAGGAAGTTTATTTTATTTCAAACTTGTTAGTGTTGAGATTAGTTTTTTAAAATAAAGCTTGGTTAATGTGATTACAAATGGCAAGCTGTGTTTTGTTGACATCGTTTGTTGTTCGCATGAAAGTGAGATCGTAGCCCAGTCCACAGGTTAGCGACTGTTTATCTAAGTAACTGGAGCATGAATAACACATCCAGTTGTATTCACCGAGGAGAAGTTTACTTTTCACACACAACTAAGGAAAGTGGCTAAAAGTGGGTGTGTAGAAACTCAGGACTTGCTTATAAAGCAGTGTTGCTCTGTCCTTGGACTACTTGGTTCCTCCACAAAGGTCAACGAGTCGACTGGAAACACGATGCTGACTATTATCCAGCTGATGCTTTTAGTTTTTCTGACAAACCCAAACCATGCTGAGAAACTTTTCCACAACAGGGATCATTCCGACATGCAGATTCCTACATCTCACCAAGCTCCTGTCATAACAGACGAATATGAAGCGGAGGTAATTATTCAAATTTTATTTTTTCCATGTTTTACTGACATTTTAATGAAACTTAAATGGAAAAGAAAAAAGAAAAAGCATGTAAGCTAACCTTAGTCAAATTTGCTGATGTGCTCATGGTACGTGTATTATGCCAACATTGGTGATATGCTAATATTAACATACTTAGGGGCTTATTCCATATAAAAATTACAAGTAGCAAAAGTCGCAGCCATGGAATTGTGAAAACGCTCCTTGGTTTGATGTTTAAATGGCTGCAGACAACAAAAAATAACTGGAAAACATTTCAGCAGGAGGATCTCAATACGGTTCATAGTATTTTTACAATAATTGTCTTGTGGATATCCTTTCAGTTATTTCTTTCTAGGTATGGATTTATCAAACCAACCCAGAGGGAGGAGATCCAGATGAAACAAAGTGGCATTTCCTTCAGTGATGACTTCCTGGATGACTTTCAAACTGCAATCCAAGAGGGAACCTCAGTGCCTCATTCAAGGGACATACCTAAAACTAGTCATGGCGAGGTCCACAAAAGTGAATCTGAGAGTCAAGCATTTGTTTCAGCCCTTAAAGAGTTTCAGATGGTATCTGGACTTCCTGTTACAGGAGTGTTTGATGATGCCACCAAGGATGCGATGAACAAACCAAGGTGTGGGGTTCCTGACAAGGAGACAGACCCAAATCCACATGTTGTAACAGAGAGCCACATCGGTGGCTCGGAGTTGGAAAACAGTTGGAATGAAACTTTCGACGAGGCCGACGGTAACAACACAGAAAGCAGCATAATTGGCAGCTCATCAAACTCTTCTGAGGACGATATATTAAATTTTAACGATACAGAAAGCCTCCTGACTATTTCAAATGATACACACAAAAACAATAGTTTGGGTAATCCAACCGGAAACAGAAACAGCAGCAGCAGCAGCAGCTCAAGCCAGAGTCAACCTCTGCAGAACAGAAGGCGTCACCTTGCTGATCTCGTGTCAAAAAAGAGGCAAAAGCGGGATTTGACAGAATCTGGGTACATGGCGTTTTCTAAGGACGTTCTGAGGTGGCGGTTAATTGGAGAAGGTTACAGTAGCCAGCTGACCGTTGATGAGCAGAGGTACATCTTCAGGTTGGCCTTCAGAATGTGGAGTGAGGTGTCTCCGCTGGAATTTGTTGAAGATACTTGGTCACCTTTGGAGGATGTTGATATCAAGCTGGGCTTTGGCACGGGTGGGCATTAGTCAGTATGTCATATACTCACTTTGTCATAATGCATTGTACATAATTTACTGGGTTTTAGTAATGTCTGTCACTCTGTAGTGAACTTTTGAGCCAGAGTGTTTTACAGCCACAAATTTAAATGTATTTAATCAAAATTGTGACTAACTTACAGTAGCATTGGTCAGATGAAACCAAAATGGATGTTTCTAGCCAATATGCAAAAGGTGATGTGAAAATATACTGTGCACCAAAGCATATTTATGTGTTAGGATGACTCATTCAAAGTTCCAGACCTAAATATATCCGAGTGGAAAGATTTAAAAAAAAAAAAACCTGATGCTCACAGATTGGTCTTTATCCAAACTGATTAAGCTTGAGCTGTTTGGCAAGTGTTTCAGTCTCTAGATGTGGAAAATATAAACCAAAAGACCTGGAGATATGCTTACAGCAAAAGGTATTTGTCAAGTCTAGAATGTGTTTTCACAATTTACAAGTATGAATATTTTTTTAACTGAGGATGGGGGGAAAAAAGAAAAGAATTTCAGGGAAATAAATGCATTACTTTTGCATTAATAAATACTTAGAGGAATCAATACTCTGTATTTAAATTGCCACAATACAATATACCTTAGATTTCGTCAGTGATAAAATGGGTTTTTTTTTTTGGGGGGGGGGGGGGGTTTTGTGCTAGTGGTTTTCACAGATTAAAATTTATGTTTTAAAAATTCCTTTATTTATTGTAGAATAATTCAGTCAAACTAACTACTGTAGATTTTAAAATAAAGCTGACAAAGGTGATTAGGATTAATCAAATAGCCTTTTGATGCCTAATTGAAAATCTTTTTTTTTCTTTTTTTTTAGTTTTTGGATTATTTTATAATTTATATAAATGAAAAATAGGAATCATTTTTTCTTTTCTTTTATCTTTTTCTTCACATTGTCCCTTCCTCACAGGAAGACATCTGGGATGTAATCAAAAGTTTGATGGCACTGGTCAGGAATTTGCCCACGCGTGGTTCCTGGGAGATATCCATTTTGACGATGATGAGCATTTCACTGGTCCCAGTTCTCACACTGGTATAAGCCTCCTTAAAGTAAGTAAGTATGCTGAGTATAGCCAGTTACTACTGGAAAATCTAAGTGTCGACTGACTGCCCCCTTTCATATCCTTCCTCTTAGGTGGCAGTTCATGAGATCGGCCATGTTTTGGGGCTGCCTCATATCTACAGGCCTGGATCCATAATGCAGCCCAGCTATTTGCCCCATGAATCCAGCTTTGAGATGGACTGGATGGACAGAAAAGCTATTCAGCATCTATATGGTGCTCTAATACTAACACTTCTTGGACACACTCAACTAAAAATCCCAAGAGATTCAGTGTGGGATAGAGATACATAACAATTACATGAGATTGTTTTTGTAATTGCTGCTTATTTCTCCTCACGTTTGCACACCCCCCCCCCTTCCCCAGGTGGCTGTAAAGGCCGGTTCAGCACCGTGTTTGACTGGATCAGGAAAGAGAAGACGCCCTACGGGGACGTAAAGATCCGCTTCAACACGTACTTCATGAGAGACGGCTGGTACTGGCTGTACGAGAACAGAAACAACAGGACGCGCTACGGGGACCCAGTCGCGCTGCAAATCGGCTGGCACGGGATCCCCAGCGATGGAGTAGACGCGTACGTACACGTGTGGTCCAGAAGAAGAGAGGCCGTTTACTTCTTTAAAGGTAGAGAAACTATTTCATTTCCACCGTTTTCCTACAAGTGGGACATTTGAGGGGAAGTCCGTGTGACAGCCTGTCGCTGTTGAAGGTCTGCAGTTCTGGAGATACGACAGCGAGAACGACCGGGTGTTTAGGCACGACTCTGAGGGCCGCCGCTATCCGAGGCTGATTTCTGAGGGCTTCCCGGGGATTCCCAGTCCGATTGACTCGGCCTTTTATGACAGGAGAGACTCCCACATCTACTTCTTCAGAAGAGCTCAAGTAAGAAACAAATTCTTGGATTTATATTGCAGTTAACTAAGTGCAGTTTAATTATTTAACCTTTGCAGTAAAAGTCAAAGCAAGGGGAGAACAGATGATTAAATGACATCACCCAATCATTTAAATCTTTAACAATACAACACCTGGCAGTTGGCTTGTAAAGAGCACTGGGTAATTGTTTTTTTTTCAGTGTCCTTTGGGAGCGTATTCAAGCAGACAAAAGTCCTACACTTTCTCTGGTATTTGTAATTAGTCAGATCTCTGTTTTGCGAAATGCTCCAACTCTCTCCGTCTGAACAGGTGTATGCATTCAGCGTGGAAACAAACGGCTTGGCGAGTGGCTTCCCCAAACACATCCGAGATGTTTTCCCTCCGGTGGAGAGCGGAGACCATCCAGATGGCAGCATCGACGCTGCCTACTTCTCCTACTCCCACAATGCCCTCTTTCTGCTCAAGGGCACGCGCTTCTGGCGAGTGGTGGGCAGCCGCGAACGCTGGCGCCGGCCCTTTCTGCCGCGAAATGGCTTGATGCCACACAAGGAGGTGGATCAGCAGTGGTTCGACATCTGCGACGTTCATCCCACCTCGCTCAAACTAAGCCGCTGATGGGATGGGGTGGGGGAGCTGCAGCAGAGATAAAACACATCACTCATGTTTACAGATGTATTCTGCTGCTTTACCTTTTGCGTGATGTAGGCCGTGTAATCTTTTCGAAAAGACAAAAACAACTCTGTTGGCATGTTTTTCACGGAAGTGTGCTGAAATGTATGGAACAGCTGCTGCTGGTTTCTCTTTCATTCGTCAGAGAAGCAGGTAGATTTGCAAAAGATGCTTTTAGTTCAAATGTTTGGAGTGTTGACGTGAATAAAAATGCAGAGTATTTACTCGTTCTTTTGAGTTTTACTTTCAGTGATCTGAAGCAAAGCTGGTCAGGTCTGTTGCCGTCAACAGTTATGAGCCTTTTTCCAAAAAGGAATTAAAGATCAAACTTTTTTTTTTTCGTTACATAAGAAAAATGCATTTTTCAGTAGGAACACAGAAGACATGAAGTAAACATTTGGTTGTTAATTAGTGATTCCCCTTCAGCAAGTAAACAGCTTGGTAATTAGTCTCAGTTTTTGTTTGGGGGCTCATTTTTTTTCTTTTTTCTGCAATTTTTTTTTTTTTAGTTTTTTTTTTTTTATTTATTTTAGTGACTATGTGAAAGAGGAGAGATTTGAGGGGACTTTGGATGCCTTTTCTTTTGTAGCCATCAGGTTAGGTGAAGTTACATTCATGTTAATACGCGACATAATCAGGATGAATCCCGTCTTTCCAGGTGGTGAGCTCTCTGTCATGGACCTGGGGTGTTAGTAGTTTGATCATTTTGTTTCTTTATATCCACCATATTCTGTTCAATCCCTTTTATTCGTAGTCGTTCAAAAGGTCTCGGCATACAAATTAATTCCTTTGTCTGTAGTTTATTTTTGCTTTCTGTTCTTTGTGCATTTGGATTTTGTGTTCTTGGATCAGTGTTGGCCCTCTGGCTCGTTTCCTTGAGTCTTTGTTCAGCTCTAGTGTTAATTGTTCTTCTTCCCTCAGTCTACATGTTTGCCTTCCCTCCCAGCTGCACCCTGTTAGTAATCAGCCACCTGCCTCTTGTCAACATTCACACTCCTCACTATCTAAGCTCCTGAATGTTCATTGTTTATTGCTGGATCCTTCTGTCATGATGTCCTTCTAGGTCCCTTGGATCTGACTGTAAGTCTACAGAGTAGTTTGTTGTTTATCATTAAAAGAATGCTGTTTTTTTTTCTCCACCATTATCAGTCTCTGTGCTTGGGTCCTTTACTAACCTAAACATGATGTGTTTGCAGGAGACTTTGTCCTGAACAGCAGCCCAGGATGGTCACCATGGGATAGATACTCAATAGGTGATGTTTAGACCTGAAGAATGAAAATGGCAACCATATTTTCCTGAGGAAATTAAATTGGATGCAACTTTAAACTATAAAATGTTTAACTCATCTTACAGCATTTAATTAATGCAGATATGTCAGGGTGCTTTCCATCACCCGAGTACCTCAAGTTCTGCAGTTCTGCTAATGAGTGTATGTATGCGTGTATATATAATCATAATCAGATTTGTGTGTTTTAGCATTTATTACATCAACTTGCACAAAATGGAAACTAAACTTCCTCATAATGATGAAAGTACATTTTTACTGTTTGACTCTATCATGTGTATCAAAACAAAGCTACCTCAAAAATCTTTTTTTTTTTTTTTCTGGGGCCCCTTTTGAACATGGCCTGGATGTAATGAAAAGTCTGCAATAAGCTTTTTGAATATGATGGACAGTAACACTCCTGGGATGTCTTCCTTTAATAACCTCCTCGACGGAGAAGATTACGGATTCACAATCAGCCAAAGGATATTACACTGAGATCTGTATTGATGGAAAAATATTGGAAAAAATGTGCTCTTCTTGGTGCTTAACACTGTTGAATATTACAGTATTCATGCAAAGAAACAAAGGCACTGATTCTTTAATCAATGCATTACTCGAACACTCATTAATTCACCTCTTTTTAAGGGATTAAGCTCCTGCTGGGCGTCTGCTAACTAGCTTTGTGCTGCAGGTGCTCTGCGGGCAATTTAATGAACTGAAGGAGAAATCAATTACAAGCTAAAGGAATAAAATGTCATGGTAAGTGCAGTTACAGGAGAGGGAGATGTCAAGAGATGATTTTTTTTTTCGCCTCACAGTTTAAAGAGGGAGCATTAGCAGCGTGAAAATGAATGTTCAGACTCAGACTGGGACGTTAAACTGACTGCTTTTCTTTCCAAGCTAAAGGTTTTCTTTTTAATTTAGTTTAAAATTGCAGTGTTCATCTTGCTCATATTCTTAGACGTTGTGAGTTCGGTTATCACAATGTTTAAGTACATTGTAATATTTGCATAGGCAAAAATGTGCCTTTTTTTTCCTGTTTTTAAATAACTTTGAAATGGACACAGAAAACATACTAAATCTGGATGTTATTGTTTATCCAATTATAAGACTGTAGGCAGTGTCTTGCAAAGTGTTCATGCCCTTTTGACATTTTTAATATTAAAACCACAAACTTTTTTAAATTTTTTTTTTTTTTTTGTAATTAGGATTTTTATATATTTGACTAGGGATCTCAAATTCCAGTTCTGGAGAGCCTGATGTCTTTTAACAATTGGAAACATAACTGGAGAAGTGCATCTGAATCAAATTATGTAATTGCCTCCTCAGCAGGCAGCCAGGTTCTACAGCATTCTGCTAATTACTTAACTATTTGAAGAAAATAAACAGCCAAAAGTTGAAGGGCACTGGCCACAAAGACGAGCGTGAAACCTTTAATGCAAGATCAACTCAAAGTGAGGACAAGGATAAAACTCGGTGCAGGCAAAGAAAGAATCCAGTCACCTAAGTATAAATGTAGATGTTTGTTTACAATGGGGTTTTTTTTGTGTCTTTTTTAAAAAAAACAATACCGAACAAACATCACAAACACCAAGGAACGCATCATGAAAGTGGTGAGGTAAGGTTAAAAAAACACAATATCCCAAGCTTTGGACATCTGCGACTGTCGAATCCATCATCTGAAAATGGAAGAGAATGACATGACTGCAAACCTACTGAGGCATGTTCATTCCCCTAAAATTACAGGCTGGGACAGGAGAGCATTCGTCCAAGAAGCAGCCAACAGGCCCAATGTACCAGCTGCGGTGATCTGGTTGGACTTCTACACCAACTCTAAACCTGCAGCCGGAGCTACGAATGGAACGGAGTAGATCAAGGGGTATTTGTAGGCCGGTCCAGACACAAAAGTCTGTGTGAAAAACATTAACATTTACATGTATGTGAATTCTTCCAAAGATTTACAAACGTTTGCTGCAGCAACACCAGTAGAGGGCAGCATCAACACACTGTTTATTTACTACTTGGGGTTCCTGCTGTTCAGTTTATGTTTATTTTTTTATTTGAAGAGTGGGACAAGGAAAAAAAAAATGGACATCACACTACGTACTGGAGATGTGGACGCATTTTATTCTCCATCTGTCAGAGATGTAGCATTGAAAAGCTAATGTCGGCAAGAAGTGGAGTGGGCTCATTCAAATACATTTACCCCAATCGCCACATGCTGTTTGCTTAAGTTTCAGTCTCTTTGAAAAGGATTTTGTGGTTGCTGCCAAAAACTCCCAAGGTAGAGCGCGGATAAGCATTTATTCCACACGGTAATAAGAGTGGAATTCCAACTTTCCTGGAAAGCCGATTTTGAGCTGAAAGTTGTTTTGAGGATTACTGTAAAAGGTGTGATTACCCCTCCCCCCACCCCCGACTCTGGCTGGTTTACAGTGGTTCAAAACAACTAAAATAGAGCTTCGTCACATCTGACTTGGTAAATTACACAGCTTATCACCTTATTCCTAAAGGGCTGATGGTGATGAACGGATACACGTCTACCATCCATCCTCTCATGCATGTATTTTTCCATCCATCCATCCATCCATCCATCCTGTTTCACCCATTCAAACATTTTGGTTGTCCTTGTGCTCATAAATAGAAAAGTTTGGATTGACGCAGAAAAAAAAAAAACACTTAGCAAGGGCTTCACAACTTGCCTCTCACTTTCAAATTCAAATCATTCTTTCAAAAGCTGCATCATCAAATGGTTTCCAACAAAGTGGTCCTTGTTAAGAAGGTGTTATGTGGCAGAAAAGTAGGATATGAAATTTACAACCCAGGCTTTAATGCCGTCATTACACCAAGAAGAAGAAGAAACTCCCAAAGTCTGCATTAAAAGCAGGTTTCTAAATGAATGACAGAGAGAGTTTGTTTGACATTAAATCCAATCATCACTTATACAAGCGAGCAGGGGCTTCCATTCCAAATGGAAATAGTGCAGTAATTACATGTTTTCTCTTAGGAATTGTCCTCATATCAAACAACCCAATTTGAATGAGGAATCCAAATCATGCAAGTGTAATTAAGCATTGTGTAGCCTCATGCATAATGTAGCTCTTACTGACTACAATATCTGATAAACAAATAGTGTGGATGTGTAGGAGGAAATGTTTGTCTGCGCCGTAAAAGCCAGCTAATTTGCCTCCGTGCGGAACGGAGAAATCTCTCCCACCCGCTGCAAGCTGAACCTCGACCTGCAGCTCTGGTTGGGGGGTGGGAGGGGGGGTTTAGAAACAACAAGGGCTTTTCTGACACCGTCAGTCTGAGTGGCAACTGCAGGTCACACAGAAGAGGCTGCCCCAGCTTGCTGCCTTCGTTTTCCAGCACAGGGAGAAAAATGACAGGAGACGATTGTGCCATGGCAACGTTTCTCCAAAAACAAAATAAGGAAGAAAAGAAAAAGTAGAGCGATTTAGACTGATTGGATCAGAGCATCGAATGCTTATAAGCTGTCTTGAAGTTTCCCATAAAACAACTTCAGAAGGACTATTTTACTGCTAGACTTTAGTTGCACAGACAGAGTTGTAGGATCTTTTGAAGATATGTCACAGCTGGGTGGCAAAGTACATTCACTGAACTGCAGCAGAAGCAGAAATCTAAATCAAATCCAGCCAGAACTGTCTGCTCAGCTTGATTCCAGATAAAAGGGATATTTTTGTAGTTTTTTGTATTTTTGCATGAATTATTCCTTTAATTTGTCTGCCAGTACTCAGGAAGTCAGCCCTTTTCCAACAAACATTACTACGATGTCAGTGGACAGGACTTCAGATGACTGTTTTTGCACAAAATGTAGGACAACACTGTGTGGAAAATCATGGAAAAATAATGGACAAGGATAGAAAAAGACAACTTTGGAAAAATAGTTTTATCAGAAATTGCTCCTTGTTGCATTGTCCGTCCACTCATCCATCTATGTACATTATGTTTTAATATTTGGCCAGAAGGGGCTGGGGTCTCTGTAAACAAGAATCTGAAGAGGCGTTTAAACCAACATGCAGCCCCTTTTTAATTAATCGCTTCCATGCTTTTGATGTTCAGCAGCAGGCACGTGCAAAGGGGGGTCTGGGGTGCTTGAGCACCTGCCCCTTTTGCTCCTTACCCCCAAGTGCACTTTTGGTCAATTTTTTTTTTGTTTGTTTGTTTTTTGGTATTATTATTTTCTAAGCCCTCTTCTGACACATAATAACATGAACTAAAATTATTATTATTTTTTGTTTGTTTGTTTGTTTTTGTACAACATAATAAGCCCTCCGGTCACCTTGTTACCTTTGACCTTCTGCCCGTGACGCATGACGCAGTTGCCAGAGCTGGAGCTCTGGATCTCAACGTAGCGAACGTTCCAGATTACATAACAGTTTTTGGTGAATTAAAAACAAAAAAAAACAAAAAAAAAAAACGGTTTTGATTTATAAAGTGGCGTAGACTTGCTACTTGTTAGATAACGGAAAACGTTGAAGTCTCGTTTCTGCTTCAGCGGTTTAAGCAGAGAGGTAATGAAATACAACAGACACTGACAGGCCTCTGCCTTTCTCTGAAGAACTACTGAGCGGGAGGAGACAGCCAGGTGAGGAAAAACTGTTCCTATCTATCGACTTGGTAGTTTTATCAT